>NC_073692.1:123098318-123193768 GCF_029784155.1 Uranotaenia lowii
GTAAAAAGATCGTCAGATTTCCCGATTCCGGAACTCTAAAATAGCCGGGAAATGGAAACACTATTAGAACAGAAACAACTTCGAGAATTAAAGAACATTATAAAATTTGATATTCAAATACACAATTTCCTTTTATACTTGCAATCGCCTTTCATTCCGTTTTTTTCTGTAAACAGAAAACTCACAACTTGAAAAAAATGCTCTGGGGTTGCACTTTTTAACAGGGATAGCTTTTCATCAAATCGATCGACGCACATTCTGGAATCAGTATTCAATATTGAATATTGCGTACTGATGGTAAAATTATTTAACAAACGAAATCGAGTGTTCAGTCAGTATGATCAGCGGTATAACAAATCAAAAATGTCCAGAAAATCGATTAAACACAGTTTCAAAGCCGCATGAGCTTACGGATAGAGATTAAATGCATTTTTAATCCCGAATTTCCCAAAACGTTGTTTAAAATCCATCAAAACGCTAACGCTAACGAATTTCCCAATACTTTGTTTGAAATCCACCAAAACGCTAACTTTGACTTTAGAATTTTGAACAAAGAAAAACCTATCTTATGTGATTTCCCTCGAGTAATCAAATGATGACTGTTTGAGGCAACGCAAGCTTTGAATAATGAAGTTATGGATGATTTACTTTCAATTCCCTACAAATAACGCTAATTTTGTGTGTTTTCTTCCGCGAAATCCAATGAACGCTGTTTGAGCAACTGTACGATTCGAACAAAGGAGATATGGCTGATCTACCCTGAATTCCCCTGCCTGTTTTTTGTTAGTTCAGAAAGAGCATGTTTGATCTTGTAAATTTTCAAGCAAATGACACCAATTTTGTGTGATTTTTTCAAGAATTCGAATGAAGGCTGTTTGAGGCATCGCATGCTTTAGAAAATGACTGATTTAC
Source organism: Uranotaenia lowii (assembly GCF_029784155.1). NCBI lineage: Eukaryota > Metazoa > Arthropoda > Insecta > Diptera > Culicidae > Uranotaenia > Uranotaenia lowii. Next base: position 123,099,231 of record NC_073692.1, read on the forward strand.
CCTCAATTCCCTAACACTTTTCGAAAAAAAAGGAAAAAAGCCTGTTCGGACTTGAAAATTTAAAATGAAATCAGATCTTTCTTGTGTAATTTTTTTCCGAAAAATCGAATGATTCACCGTTCATATCGGGAAATTGAGCTATGACTGTTTTATTTTCAATTCATATAAATTTTTCAATAAGCAGGCTTTGAAATTTACTAAACAAATGTTGAGGATTTAAGGGTGAAACAGCCATAACTCCATTTCATAAGTTTTTAATGGAAAACCATTGCTACATTAATCTATGCGTCACACCAGGAGCAAAACTCTGGTGCAAAAAATCCTTTGATGTGACGTCACAAATATAGATGGCACTTCAAATTACAAAACGTACTAAAATAGAAAATCTTTAAGTTCAAGTTTCTTGTGAATTCTTAATTAAACGTTTTCACAAAATTTCATTCAATTTCTTCGCGAAACTGAGCTGAAATCTTCGGTACCGTGAAGAATTTTCTGCTAAGTCGTCTGATGTGACCCAACGGAGGAAAATGACTTTATCTTGTAAACCACAGCAAATTTCATTTGTTGAAAATTAACCCTTTAATGCATTTTTAGTAATGAGAACAGGAATTTTGAGAAAGTAGAATACAAACATAATAATTCAAATAACACAACCGAACGTGTAAGAAACCATTATTTTTAGGCATATGAGAGTTATGGCTCATCAAAGTTGAAAAATAATTTCTGAGATTGTTAACTTATGTCAACACGGTATTGCAAGTTTCTTCCAAACATGGCTCATTAGGTGCAGAAAGATGTTTGTGATTGATTGAGATTATTTTTTCAACTTTCAAATTTGTAGAAATAAAGTACTTTAAAAAATAAATTTGATTTTTGCAATTTCCTGCATACTTTTATCGATATCTCACACATGCATACATTGAAATATCGTGATAAAAAAGATTAGAATACTATTTATCTCAAAAATGCGTTTCAGAGATGTTCGGAATATAGGGTAACGGACTTAATTTGGACCAGGGAACCTATTTTGGACCACCTTGTCTAGCTCTCTTATAAAGCAACTAACAATAAAAAAAATTAGTTCATTACATAAAGTGCTGAAAAAATTCATGACTTATTTGTTTTATAAGAAAGCTAGACAAGGTGGTCCAAATTTGGTCCTCTGGTCCAAAATAAGTCCGTTACCCTAATTATTGTTTTTTTGAAAAACAACACTATGCATTTAAGGGTTAAGGTTAACTTGTGCAAAACTCGGCGATGTATAGTTTGCTCTGTTAAATATAAACTCTTAAAGGTTTTTACTTTTATCATTAAAACAGTTTTTCCAAATGATGTGACGCAACGCTGGAATGGATCATAGAAATAATTTTAATTTTTTGTAATTTTTGCTACTGGAAGCATTTGAAAATGATAAAAAAAAATTTAGAGTAAATTTTAAATAAATTTTTCAATAAAAGTTTAATATGTAATTTTGAAATATATTTTTTGTTTGGCCAGATTGGTCATAATTGTTTTGATCCACGTGGCACTATTTTCTAGAACATTTAATCTCTGTTAGAAATTCCGCCGAAATATGTACCTATAGCCGAAGTATCAAGTATTTTCATTTTCTTTCACTAAAATTTCAAATAGGTAAAAAAATGAATCCGATAAGAAAGATTAAGCAATAATTATGAAATAACTGATTCGTCCAAGAAGCTGGATCATGGATTTTTCATTCTGCATTTTGGAATAATTTTCAAAAATATCTTTAAAGACGCTATTGCAAGGTCCTTGAAAAGTAAGGAAAATCATAAAGCACGAATACTCTTACCATGGCCGTAGGAAAGGGGGGAGGGGGGTTGGGAGTTGAACTCCCCCATGAGGGTTCAAAAAAGCAAGCGAGGTATTCTACTCTACACTCCAAATTTTAAATTCAAAATCAAATTATGATAATAGAGCAAAGATATTCAAGAGTAACTATCTGAACTAAAAACTTATACAAAAACCTCAAATACCCATTTCAAGGTCAAAAATATGCTACAGTTTTTAAAAATTTTCTCACGTGTTCCTAGAATAAGGTTGTCAGATTTTTTTCAGTACGTAAATAAAATTTAAATCTGGGCTGTTTTATATAAAAACCTGGCAAAATCCGGTTATTAGATTTCAAAATTGTCGACTAAATTTAGGCAAAACCTTGAAATTTTGGTCAACACCTAGGAATTTCTCATCACAAATCTAGAAAAAAAAACTTTCAAAACCTTTCATGATAATTTTTTGAAATTTGCTGCAAGAACTTTGGACACATAAATGAAAAAAAAATAACAACACAATTTGTTTTCTTTTTGTTTAGTTTGATTTAAGATTCAGAACAAACGGATAATAAATATCCGAGCCAATCCGTTTAAAACCAGGCAATTTGGCAACCTTATCATATAAATTCATGTCTGAATATTAAATTTTAAATTAAACCCATTTCGGAAGTTCTGTTTCCAAATTCCTATAACCAAAATTGTATTTCTACATATTTTCATATTTCTGAGTTTGTATCAAGTTTAGGATTCTTGATTTTTAGTTCGAATAATCATAAGAAATTAGAAATGAAAAGGTGCTTTGAAATCCTTGTTTAGTCATGTTTTTCGAAAATCAAATGCATTTTCAATATTTTGATAGTTTTTCGAACAAGGAAAAAAGAAATTTGTTTCATATTCAAATTCGAACTTCTTAAATTTTATTCTAACACAAAATTTACACATTGAAAGCTTCTTAGTGGCGATTCAAAATTGAAAACCAGATTCTGATTCATCATTCGAAATTCACATTTTAAATCAGATTCACAACACAAATTAAAAATAAATAATTGAAATAATGAATAAAAATTATACCAGCACTGCAGAATTTAAATAATTGATTCATGAATGAGCGCTCTAAGATTTGACTAATGAAATTCTTATCTGGAATTAAGATTCGGAAATCTTATTTTTTTAAATCTTATAGAAATTCAGATACAGATTCAAAGTTCAATTTTTGGATTCAGGTTTAGAATTCAGATTTTTCAGAAAAAGATTTTGTTTGTGATTGAGTTTTTCAATCAACATAAAATTGTTGATAAATTCAAGACAACATAAACTTTAAAATTTGCTTGCCAATTCAATTTCTATATTTCGAAGTTTTTAATCAGAATAAGTATACACAATTCAGCTGAAAATCACAAATGTAAAGTAGAATTTGAGTTAATTTTCTAAGTTTTGATTCATGCAAAATATTCCAAATTACATTAAAAAAATCATCCACAGGATCTTTAGTATGGAATCCATTCTTTATGAAAAATATTTCCTGTTTCAAGTTTGCGTCATGCAAATTTAAGTCGAAATTTTTTTTATATCTTACTTCAATACCAACATGCCTGATGCAAATTTTGATTCGAATTTTTTTTATCTCTTACTGTTTTCGGAAAATTTTATTTACTTTCATCAAAAGTGAGAATCTTGGAATTTGCAAAAGAGTTTACAAGATTGGGCTTGTTTGATTTAAGTATAGAATAAGTTTTTATTGGTATGTTGTCAGACAAAAAATCATAAGTAAAAATTAGTCACCAAACCCCCCCCCCCCCCCCCTCACCCCCCATGAGTCGGTTCTTTCAACGGTCCTGACTCATACTATCGCGAAATAAAAAAAATTCTACCTTACTCAAAAAATATAGTTTGGAAACTAAAAATGAAAAACAAATTTTCAGGAAAAATTAATATTGAAAAAAGTCAAATAAGTTTTTTGGTCAGCAACAATTTTGAATTGAAATGTGCACTTCAAATTGAACATTTTTGGAGTTCAACTTTTTCAATAGAGGATACATATCTTGAACACTTTCCATCAGGTAATCAGATTGAAACGCAACAATAAAGACTTGTTTCATTCATCTTAAAAGTTATCACGACTCAATCAGAATCCGTTTTATTTTCCTAATTAGTCCTGTTTATTAAAATCAATCAGAAACAAAAATATTTAAGCCAAACGAATCACAGAGCTAATGTTTTGCTTATTTGATAAGGAATAGTGCTAATAATGTAACCGTGGGGTATTATACCGGCTTAGGAAAAGATACATAGATCACAAACGTGGAAAATGCATTAAAACGGTTCATTTGCATTTCGCAAAGTTTGCCGCCATCAATGATGTTCATAAGTAGTTGAATGAAAGCACAAACCCCAAACACAATAATGATGGGCTCCCCAAATGATTGTGTTTTGAGGGCGATAATGAAAATATGAATATTTGCTCCCGTTTGCCGCGCATTTGGCTGCGCTCAACATTAATTACTATTCAGTAGGTGCTCAGATTATGGATGACTGTGGAAAGTCATTGAAATGCGAGATGAATTGATGCAAAATCTGCTAATTCGCCGCTGATTGGTGATTACATTTACCATTAAGTGTAATTAATCATCTAGTATTTGCACGCGTTATGATTTTGAGTTGTTGATATACTTTATTGTTGAAATTGAAAAGCCCTGTGAAAATTGTGATATATTGTTTGATTATTTCATTCATTCCACGTTGGTAGATTGAAAAATAAATAAAAGAATTATGCGTCCTTTTCACTGGAAAAGTAATAACATAAGATAAAGCTTGCCAGAACCTTTTCAGCACATATCCGGGCCAGACAAATCTATGACATTTGATATAAAAATTCTCGACCGAAAATCCATGCAATATTCGGGAAATTTTTTATCAAACCCCAGAAATTACTAAACACAAATCTAGATAGTTCAAATTTCCGTATGAATATCTAAACTTGGATGGTTGAACTATATTGAATTGCACACACTGTATAACCAACTTTAACTTTTAAAATATCATAATATGAATATTGAGAATTAAACCTAAAGAGGCTTTCTTATAAAATAATGGATTTTCATCAAACTTTCGATAACACAATATCATTTGTCCGAACCGTGACAGTAAGGTTTTAGTTTATTGTACAGTCAAATACGTTCGAATGTAAAGAAAACATAAAGTACTTCCATGTACGAGCTGATCAAATCAGTAGCATAAGAATAGTCTACAATTTGCAAATAATAACTGTAAACAAAGCCAATGAAATAAAAGAAAAAAAAATCAAAAAATAAGTGTAAAAAGTAAACCCAAAATCAAAACCAACGCTGTAAAGTCAAATGTCGAAGGCCAAATCAAAAACAAAATGCAAAAATTCATAAACGAAATGTTGAAACTAACAGGAAGAAAAACTCGTAGCCAAATACAATAAGTTGATTTGTAAACAAACAATAGCGCAATGTAACAAAGCCGTCTATCAATGTTGAAATGGTACAGAGCTTGAAGACGAGTCGTTCTTCAACTTCCGTTCAATATTTTATTTTCCATTTATGTACGCGTGTTAACTTTGCTGTTTGGAAAAGCCGTGTTTGAGTGAGTTCGGTTGATGTTTGTGAGAAACGATTTAAACGAGACGTTAGGAAAATTGTCGAGAATGCTAGGTGAATGTAGCAAATGTTAAGTTGACGATGATGAGGATTGTATTCGTTAGGTATTGGGTGCCCAAATCTGGCACATCAGTTGCAGCGAAGATGAAGTGTGAAATAATCTGACAGAAAATAAAGTGTTGATGCTAATATTTCTTAACTGGGGGTGTTTTATTCCACTGAGGAAAATCCAAGGTTCCAAGCTAATTCTAATTTTTGATACAAAAATGAAAATCAGTGGTTACAGATAACCTCGCGAATATAGGCAGAGGATGTGTCATGCTCCCAATGGGAACACCCAAAGATGATGCATTGAAATGGATCAAATCGAAAATTTTGGGACAACACAGCCGAACATGGAGGAGCAACAGAACAAACAAACAAACTAGGGACCATTCAAATATTACGTAACGCTTTTAGGGGGGGAGGGGGTATAGCAGTTTGTTACGCTTTGTGAATTTAGCTTGGACATTTTAAGACGAATGTGTTACGTGGGGGGACGGGGGGGGGTTAAAAATGCTTGAAAATTGCGTTACGTAATATTTGAACGGTCCCCTAAGAGAAATAAAGTCAACAACCGGAAAATGGATAGATGTAACAAACAAAAAAGATCAACGCATCCTTACGAGATTACGAATAGGACATATCAGAATGACGCACGACTATCTATTGAGACATGAAGAACCGCCGATGTGTGATTCCTGCAACGTGGTTGTTACAGTTAAACCAAGGCTGGATTAAAAACTTTGATATTTTGTTATCGTTTCATTTTTATCGAAACATGAGAAAAAATAGCACTGGGCGTATAGTACGAACTAATAATTTTTTTTACTTTGTTTTTACTGGCGGCTTAATCCCTGCAGGGATGTTGGCAAAGAATGATGGATTGTCAAAATGCACTGCTTTGATCGAACAACGTTGTGTTGAAGGACTGAGTGTGCAAAACACTTAATGAAAAGGGTGTTCTTGCGCCGTACTTGGCTGGCGAGCTACCGATTGGAAAAGCTGGAGAGGCACATAGCATTGCTGATAACTTAATTAAATCTTGTATTCAAGAAGTCGTCCGTATCATGTTTGATAATAAAATAGTGGAATTGGTAAATTCGATTCCCATGTCTGACAATACGGTTTCTCGACGAATTTGTTACATGGCTGAAGAAGTTGAAAACAACGATTGAGAACTTCAAAATTCGACATGCAGTTTGACGAATCCACGATGTATCAGGACTAACAATTCTGATGATATCTGTTCGCTATCAAGGTTCTGATTGTTTCGAAAAAGATTTGTTCCTTTGTAAACCGTTGTCAACTTCTACGACGGGGGCTGAGATTTCCAAGCTAATTGATGATTATGTTGCGGACAATAATATCCCCTGGGGAAATTGCATTGATGTTTGTACGGACGGTGCGAAAGTTATAGTTGGAAATACTGCTGAAGTCATTGCCAAGATCAAAGAAAAGGCCAAAAGTTGCGGTAGTAGTCATGACATCCTTCATCGACATGCACACGCCATGAATAAACTATCATCATCTTTGAAGGAAGTCTTGAACGAAAGCGAAATAATAATCAACTTTGTTAAGGGTCGACAAAAAAATTCAGGTTTATTCAAGGCGTTGTGCGATGAGACGGGTAGTCAACATTCTACGCTACTACTTCATACCGAAGATCGTTGGGTATCTCGTGGAAAAACGTTGTCACGCCTGTTTGAATTAAGATCAGAAGTCAGAGCGTTTTTGAGCTACAATAATTTGGCATTGGGGGTAAGATTGAATGATGATCAGTGGCTCGTCAGGTTGGCTTATTCGGCTGAAATTTTTCATAAAATGAATGACTTCAGTCTTTCAATGCAAGGTTAGGAATAATAATCTTCGATGAAAACGGCAAAAAAGTGATCATCAAGAGAAAAACAAATTTTGAGCAGAATCGCTCAAAAAGCGAAACCCGGACAGCTTTCCGAATTTAAGAAGCATTCAATCAGAAACAACCAGGAAATTATCATCCGAAAATTTCCAAGAATTATGACAATCATAGGTAACACTTTTCGTTGATAAATTTGTTTTTGAATTCCTTGGTGTAAACTTAAATTAACAGGCCCAAATGTCTTATGAAATCATTTTCAATTACAATTACAATGTTTTGCCGTAGGATTTGTTGAACAGCTTCCAGTAAAATTCCTCGAAGAATAACATGAAATTATAAAAAGATCGAAGACTTTAAATGCGTGGGACAGCTTTTTTTATGTCAAAGAAACTAGAATCAATTACATCGCAAGAATATGAATGCTTGATAGATATGACATTGGATTCAAAGCTTCATGAAAGATTCGTATCCAAAAAGTCGTTGGATACTCCTCCAACGACTTTGTGGATGGTGCCAACTAAAAAATGAATTTCAATTTTTTCCGATAAAGCAAAACTTATTCTTTTGCCGTTTTCCACAACTTATCTCTGTGACTCTGGATTTTCCACATATTTCGCTACGAAGACAAAATGGAAACCAAAAATGGAAAATGGAAACGTGGAACCAGACGTCAGGCTACAACTGATACAAATTTAACCAAACTTGTAACAGCTTGAAAAATCGAAGGACACGTGTTTGTACTATTGAAATGATTAATTTTCGCACAATACTTGACGTTGACGATTCCAGTCCTGGTCAGATCCCGAACGAAATTGTATCGGGTATCGATGTGCTTCGTCCGTCTGGTTTCACCTTCGGCACTCAGCAAACTGATGCAGCTCTGGTTGTTCTCGTGGATGATCACCGGCTGTTTGATGTCCTCGCCAAGTCCTTGCATCAGCTTCATGAGCCAGAGTAGCTCCTTGTTAGCTTCAGCGAGTGCAACATATTCCTCTTCGGTGGAAGATAATCCCCCTTATTCTGCGCCGCGCGTGAGGTGACGATAGTCGAATCACCCTAGTCACCCGATTCCAATAGTCGCTTCAGGTGAGAAACGTCTTTTAGAATGAACTTTATGAGTTCTTATCCTAATCTAGTAGTCAGCTGAGCATGAACCTCTGTCATATCGGCTTCGGGAATAAGGTGACAAGACTCACGTGACTCCGGCTCGACTCGACTATCGTCACCTCACGCGCGGCGCAGAATAAGGGGGAATGTCACACACTCCTACTTTCGTGCTGTCCAACTGATCGTTCAACCGCCAAGCTTGAACAGAAATCCGGAATTCGACTTCCTGTCCGCACGATCGCCCGCCCAGTCAGCGTCAGCGTAACCTTCGGGATGACCTTTTCCTCCCAGTCGCAACTTCAGTCCAGCAGTACCCTTCAAATACCGCAAGGCTTGTTTTGCTTCTGTCCAGTCACGCTCCGTTGGTTTGCTGACCTTACGCCCGAGGATGGACGCCGTGATTGCCAGATCGGGCCGTGTGCATACGGCGACGTAGAGTAAACTTCCCACGAGACTCTGGTATTTCTCGATGGTGGCCTTAACTTTCTCCTCCTTTTGCTCTGTCGTGACGTAGCCAGGGTCCATCGGAAACGGAGATGGTTTGGCTTGCTCCATCCCGAACTTCGTTAATATCCTCTCGATGTAACTTTCTTGGCTCAACAGGAAACTTCCGTCTTTCTGCCGCTCAACACGGATGCCAAGATAATTGCTGAAATCGCCCAGACACGAAATGTTGAATTTCTTCTCCAAGCGCTTCCGTACTCGCTCGTACTCCTTGCTGCCGTTGGTGACGATCAGCATGTCATCTACGTAGAGTAGAATGCAGGGATTGAAAATTAGTCTCATTTGAGCGAGCTTCATAGCTCATTTTTTCCATAGCTCCGCTTACAAAGCAATCGACGAAGCTCCTATCGTTTTTGTCTCCGGAGCTTCGTATTGCTAAGCTCTTATTTGGAAGAAACCTTAGCTCTTTTTTTGTCTTGTGAGCCCGTTAGCTCATGCCTCCAGAGGAGCTTGAGCTTGTTGGCTCAACCGATTCAAATTCGTTGAGCTTGTTTTCACTGCTGCTGTTTGAGAAGTAACTAAAAAAGGGCTTGTCGCATTAATTTTTAAAATCAATGTTGGACGGTTTTAGTAACTAGTAAAGTTACCAGTACTAGAGGATAATTAAAATCAATGTTAGAGAGTTCTAGTAACTAGTAAAAGTCACCAGCACTAGTAACTATGAAATAGTAAAATTTACAATTTTTTCGGGAAAAACCCCAAATGAAATTGCTTTTTGGGAGGATTATTAAAATCGATGTTAGAGAGTTCTAGTTACTAGTTAAAGTTACCAGCACTAGTAACTATGAAATAGTAAAATTTACTATTTTTCGGGAAAAACCCCAAATGAAATTGCTTTTTGCGAGGATTATTAAAATCAATGTTAGAGAGTTCTAGTTACTAGTTAAAGTTACCAGCACTAGTAACTATGAAATAGTAAAATTAACTTTTTTTCGGGAAAAACGCCAAATGAAAGGGCTTTTTGGGAGGATTATTAAAATCAATGTTAGAGAGTTCAAGTTACTAGTTAAAGTTACCAGCACTAGTAACTATGAAATAGTAAAATTTACTATTTTTCGGGAAAAACCCCAAATGAAATTGCTTTTTGCGAGGATTATTAAAATCAATGTTAGAGAGTTCTAGTTACTAGTTAAAGTTACCAGCACTAGTAACTATGAAATAGTAAAATTTACTATTTTTCGGGAAAAACGCCAAATGAAAGGGCTTTTTGGGAGGATTATTAAAATCAATGTTAGAGAGTTCTAGTTACTAGTTAAAGTTACCAGCACTAGTAACTATGAAATAGTAAAATTTACTATTTTTCGGGAAAAACCCCAAATGAAATTGCTTTTTGCGAGGATTATTAAAATCAATGTTAGAGAGTTCTAGTTACTTGTTAAAGTTACCAGCACTAGTAACTATGAAATAGTAAAATTTACTATTTTTCGGGAAAAACCCCAAATGAAATTGCTTTTTGCGAGGATTATTAAAATCAATGTTAGAGAGTTCTAGTTACTAGTTAAAGTTACCAGCACTAGTAACTATGAAATAGTAAAATTTACTATTTTTCGGGAAAAACGCCAAATGAAAGGGCTTTTTGGGAGGATTATTAAAATCAATGTTAGAGAGTTCTAGTTACTAGTTAAAGTTACCAGCACTAGTAACTATGAAATAGTAAAATTTACAATTTTTCGGGAAAAACCCCAAATGAAATGGCTTTTTGCGAGGATTATTAAAATCAATGTTAGAGAGTTCTAGTTACAAGTTAAAGTTACCAGCACTAGTAACTATGAAATAGTAAAATTTACAATTTTTCGGGAAAACGCGAAATGAAAGGGCTTTTTGCGAGGATTATACAAATCAATGTTAATGTGTAAAAAAATTTTAAGTATTACTATTCCATAGTTACTTGTGCCGTTAACTTTAACTAGTTACTAAAACTCTCTGATATTGATTTTAATAATCCTCACAACAAGCCCTTTCATGTGGCGTTTTTCCCAAAAATTTGTAAATTTTACTTTTTTATAGTTACTTGTGCTGGTAACTTTTACTAGTAACTAGAACTCTCTAACATTGATTCTAATAATCCTCGCAACAAGCCCTTTCATTTGGCGTTTTTCCGAAAATTTCGAAATTTTACTATTTCATAGTTACTAGTGCTGGTAACTTTAACTAGTAACTAGAACTCTCTAACATTGATTTTAATAATCCTCCCAAAAAGCCCTTTCATTTGGCGTTTTTCCCGAAAAATAGTAAATTTTACTATTTCATAGTTACTAGTGCTGGTAACTTTAACTAGTAACTAGAACTCTCTAACATTGATTTTAATAATCCTCGCAAAAAGCAATTTCATTTGGGGTTTTTCCCGAAAAATAGTAAATTTTACTATTTCATAGTTACTAGTGCTGGTAACTTTAACTAGTAACTAGAACTCTCTAACATTGATTTTAATAATCCTCCCAAAAAGCCCTTTCATTTGGCATTTTTCCCGAAAAATAGTAAATTTTACTATTTCATAGTTACTAGTGCTGGTAACTTTTACTAGTAACTAGAACTCTCTTACATTGATTTTAACAATCCTCCCAAAAGCCCTTTCATTTGGCGTTTTTCCCGAAAAATAGTAAATTTTACTATTTCATAGTTACTAGTGCTGGTAACTTTTACTAGTAACTAGAACTCTCTTACATTGATTTTAACAATCCTCGCAACAAGCCCTTTCATTTGGCGTTTTTCCCGAAAAATAGTAAATTTTACTATTTCATAGTTACTAGTGCTGGTAACTTTAACTAGTAACTAGAACTCTCTAACATTGATTTTAATAATCCTCCCAAAAAGCCCTTTCATTTGGCGTTTTTCCCGAAAAATAGTAAATTTTACTATTTCATAGTTACTAGTGCTGGTAACTTTAACTAGTAACTAGAACTCTCTAACATTGATTTTAATAATCCTCGCAAAAAGCAATTTCATTTGGGGTTTTTCCCGAAAAATAGTAAATTTTACTATTTCATAGTTACTAGTGCTGGTAACTTTAACTAGTAACTAGAACTCTCTAACATTGATTTTAATAATCCTCGCAAAAAGCAATTTCATTTGGGGTTTTTTCCCGAAAAATAGTAAATTTTACTATTTCATAGTTACTAGTGCTGGTAACTTTTACTAGTAACTAGAACTCTCTAACATTGATTTTAATAATCCTCCCAAAAAGCAATTTCATTTGGCGTTTTTCCCGAAAAATAGTAAATTTTACTATTTCATAGTTACTAGTGCTGGTAACTTTAACTAGTAACTAGAACTCTCTAACATTGATTTTAATAATCCTCCCAAAAAGCAATTTCATTTGGCGTTTTTCCCGAAAAATAGTAAATTTTACTATTTCATAGTTACTAGTGCTGGTAACTTTAACTAGTAACTAGAACTCTCTAACATCGATTTTAATAATCCTCGCAACAAGCCCTTTCATTTGGCGTTTTTCCCGAAAAATAGTAAATTTTACTATTTCATAGTTACTAGTGCTGGAAACTTTAACTAGTAACTAGAACTCTCTAACATTGATTTTAATAATCCTCGCAAAAAGCAATTTCATTTGGGGTTTTTCCCGAAAAATAGTAAATTTTACTATTTCATAGTTACTAGTGCTGGTAACTTTTACTAGTAACTAGAACTCTCTAACATTGATTTTAATAATCCTCCCAAAAAGCAATTTCATTTGGCGTTTTTCCCGAAAAATAGTAAATTTTACTATTTCATAGTTACTAGTGCTGGTAACTTTAACTAGTAACTAGAACTCTCTAACATCGATTTTAATAATCCTCGCAACAAGCCCTTTCATTTGGCGTTTTTCCCGAAAAATAGTAAATTTTACTATTTCATAGTTACTAGTGCTGGAAACTTTAACTAGTAACTAGAACTCTCTAACATTGATTTTAATAATCCTCGCAAAAAGCAATTTCATTTGGGGTTTTTCCCGAAAAATAGTAAATTTTACTATTTCATAGTTACTAGTGCTGGTAACTTTTACTAGTAACTAGAACTCTCTAACATTGATTTTAATAATCCTCCCAAAAAGCAATTTCATTTGGCGTTTTTCCCGAAAAATAGTAAATTTTACTATTTCATAGTTACTAGTGCTGGTAACTTTAACTAGTAACTAGAACTCTCTAACATTGATTTTAATAATCCTCGCAACAAGCCCTTTCATTTGGCGGGTTTCCGAAAATTTCGAAATTTTACTATTTCATAGTTACTAGTGGTGGTAACTTTTACCAGTTACAAAAAATCTTTAACATGCAATTTATTAATCCCAACAAGCCCTTCCACAGTCTCTGGTGCATAAGAAAGCCGTTGGCTCACACAGCACCACAATAGCACACATCACTAAGCTCAAGTGTTACAATTTTGCTGAGCCAGCAAGCTCAAGAAATTTCGGCTCCTTGAGCTAACAAACTCAAAGCAAAATGCAAAACCTTGTCTCCTAGAGCCAGAAGAGGTATGAGCTTAATTTGAGCATTTATTGTTGGGCTAGAATTGGCTCCAGCTTTCTTCGCTCTCGAGCTTCAGGAGCCTTGATGCTCAGCCGCTTGAGCAAGAGCATTTCAATCCCTGGTAGAATGAATGATAACCTATCGTCTTTCTTCACAAAAAGGCAGCTGTCCGCTTCCGTAACTTCATATCCCAGCTGCTTCAAAACGTCGGTGATGGTCTGGTTCCATACCCTTCCTGCTTGCTTCAAGCCATATAAACTCCTCCTCAAATGGCACACTTCCGTGGGATTTCCGGAATCGTACCCAGGCGGTTGATGCATGTAGATGGTCTTCGAGATCTCTCCATACAAATATGTCGTCTTGATATCAACGTGCTTCACTTGCATCTTTCGACGTGCTGCTACCGACAGGAGTGCCCGAAACGTGGTGTGCTTCGCAACCGGGGCGTGAACCTCGTCGTAGTCAGTACCAAATTTCTGGCTGCATCCCTGGGCAACTAGCCGGGCTTTGTATCTTGCAACATTCACGCGCTCGTCCAGCTTCTTCTTGAAAATCCACCGGCAGTCAACCGGCTTCCGGTTTGAGGAGACTAACTATGTCCCAGGTGGAGTTTTCTTGGAGGGCAGCATACTCTTCATCCATAGCATTTTTCCAGTGATCCCGTTCGGGACTCGCTAGCGCTTCTGCTAGAGTCCTCGGTTCGAACGTTTGCTGGCTTACCAGGCTGCTGGCTTCGGGAAATCGGGGTGACGGTACCCCTTTGTTCGATCGGCTTGACACACGTATCGGCGTGCTCGTTGATGGTGGTCCACTCAGTGCGTTGAGGGGACATTCATCGGCATCGTGATCTTCGGTGAGTGTGGTGCCGTCGTCCGATTCAGTGAACGTATCTTGATCTTTGCTGTCTTCGGAATCTGACTCGAATCCTTCCTCGCGTCCGCTGGCTCACTGAGAACGTCCTCTGCAACGATAGGAAATGGATTAGTTTGAAAATTGTCGGTCGAAGAGAAGCGATATTCAACGATACTTCCATTGCCTTCTTCTTCTTCTTGGATACTGGCATGAAATGAGCATCTCTGCTGTTGATGACGTGCCCGGAGCTCCTGTCCAAGAATCTGTACGCTTTTGTTGGGTCAAACAACCAACGAAAGTCATCTTCTGCGCTGCTGCATCAAACTTCGTTCGATTCTGCTTCGGTATCCGCACGTACGCATCCGCACCAAAAACCTGTACGTGGCTCAGGTCTGGCTTTTCTCCCCACCACGCTTCATAGGGAGTGACATCCATCGACCTAGTCGGTAGTCGGTTCTGCAGATAGTTGGACGTGTTCACAGCCTCCGCCCAGTACTACGTCGGGAGCCCTGCGTCCATCAGCATGCGCCGCGCCATTTCGTCCAGGGAAGTATTTTTACGTTCTGCTGTTCCGTTCTGCTGTGGGGTGTGTGTCGTTGAGAACTGCAGTCTGATTCCTTCTTACTTGAAGAACCTTTCCAACGACCTGTTCTTGAACTCGCCACCGTTGTCGGAGGCCTGCCCTCAGCTTCTCCTCAGCATCGGATTTCTCCCGCAAAAATTACACGTTTGTGTAGCGGGAAAAGTCGTCGGTGACTGTCAGGTAGCACCGACATCCTCCTGGCGTAACATTTTACATGGGTCCACATACGTCCACGTGAATCAGGTCCAGCGACATTTTCGATCGCTTCTTCATTTTCTTCGGGAACGAAAGTCGTGCAAGTTTACCCTCTAGCCAGTACTCGCACACGGACCGTATGCCACAATCGGTTATCTTGATGCCGGTATCTAGCTTCTTCTTGAACAGCTCCTGGACGGCGTCGTTGTCTCGATGGCACATCTTTCTGTGCCACGCGTGCTGGCAATCCTGCGTGTGCGTTTTCTCTTCTACCTTCATGGCGTTGTGGGCGTTCTTGATGCAATACAACTCACCGGCCACAACCGCCACAGCTGCAACTTGCGTCCCTTTCATGATCCTGCAGTTCTTGGTGTCGAAAATCACCTCACCGCCATAAACAACCAGCTTGCGCACCGAGATCAGGTTGGTCTCCAGATTCGGAACGAACAAAGTATCCGAAAGCGTGATTGTGCGATTTTTGCTTTCCAGATCGCAGCAACCCACTTTGCACGTCCCTTTGCCCTTCGCAGCTGTCATCGTCCCGTCGGCCAGCGTGACGTTTTCGTTGATGTATTCAACCAGGTCTAGAAAGAAATCTCGTTCGGCGCACATGTGGGATGTCGCCCCGGAGTCGACGACCCAGCTTCCGGCGTGTTCAGTCCGCTTCGTCGTGAAAGCACAATTTCCATTCGTCGCTTCACGCACGGCTTTCGCTCTGGGTGGATTTTTCCGGTTTTTCTGGTCGCTTCTGGGATCCTTTTCTTGGCCGCTTGCCAGCCTTCAGAACGGATTCCGGATCGTAGCTTCCTTGCTTCGTCACCTCATCGATCAGCTTGGTTTTCACGAGCTCTAACGTAAGTTCGTTGTCCGCCCGGCTCTCCAACGCGGTCGCCAGGGCGTTGAACGATTTCGGAAGGCTACTCAGCTCCAGCGCAATCTGCAGTTTCTCGTCGAGCTTCAACCCGGCCACGGATAGGCGGTCGAAATCTTCTTCAATCTCGTTCACGTGCTTCTCTATGTCATCGCCTTTACAGAATCGCTTGGAGATCAAATTCTTCGAATACGAGACCTTGGATGTCAGCGTCGGCCACTCGAAGTGGTCCTTCAGCTTGTGACGTGCTTCACGAGCCGTGGTGGTCTGCTTGATGAGGCCATGCTGGTTGCTCTCCATCATCAGCCCGATCGTCGCTAGTGCTCGTTGGTCCCCGGACTTCCAGGCTTCGATTTCGGCTTCGTTTCCCGGGACACGTTCCGTCGCAGCCCGTGCTTTTGGTATCGTCCCGGTGACATACTTCCAGAGGTCCTCCAGGATTAGCAGCAGCTCGGTGCTGAACTTCCAGCTGCTGTAATTCGATTTATTCAGCTTCGGAACTTGAATTTTCTCCATTTCAACTAGCTTGAGAATTTTTTTTCTTACGTTGTTGACTGGTTACTAGGCAACATAAGCTCCTGAGCCCATAACCTCTTGGGGGTAGGAGAGGAAAGAAAGTAGAACTTGCTCGGTTGGTGGTCTAACAATAACTGATTATATATTTCAAACTAATTTTACATTATCATAAAATCATGGCATGCTACACATCGCACTTGCTATCTTCATGCTTCAAAACATTACTGATTTTATTGATAACGATGACAAGACACATCTGACTTAAACGATGAATACTATCAAGTTTTCAAAACTCGGATTTTCATTCTTTCAAAAATGTAGGTGCTCCGCCAAAATTTTTGGTTTTAAAAAGTGCTCCGCCGAGCAAATGAACTGAAAACCCCTGGTTTATAAATTCTAAACCCTTTCCTTCCCTGTTTTTGAATAATAATAATAATATTAATTAAAAACCTCTTAACTTCGGGAAGTCGTTCGGTTCTGACACCTATTTAAAATCTTAAAATAAAAGCTGTAGTTGCTTAAATTGGACTAGTCGACTGTACAGATTTTCTTCATTGAAATCACATCGCAAATTCTGTCTAAGGCTCGAACTTCGTATTGAAACATTTTCAACTGATTTGATCAAAATTTCATCACCTACTGAAGTAAATATCCTGAATTCAGCATATAATTTTCCAAATGGCCATTCTCAAGTTATCATAAAAAATCATTGAGTGATTCTCTTAACATGAATATTTGTATGTTTTTAATCTTATCCTTATCCAGATTCATTTTATTGAGATTTTCAAGTCTTGGGTTGTTTCTCCAGTTACGTTAAGTTCAGTTTCATAGTTTTAATGCATTTATATAACTCAGGATTTTTGTTTAAGGTACTAAACTCATTTGGATTCCTTATCCGACCTTTTTCAATGATAACTGATTCTGTGTTTAAAACATTTAATCTCTATTATGAATCTTTTTTCATCGATCATTTTTGCACTTGTATAGGTATCTTTGGCTTTGAGGGCATCTAATCAAACTTTTGTCATATTTAGAATAACAATTTGATAACAATTTTTTATCTGATGGGAATCATATTCATGAACATCTTATGAAAACGTTTTTTTTTTGTTTTTCAAAGATATAAAATTGAAGTTCACATTTGGTGCAATTTCTGTTTTGGCTCTGATCGTAACGTTGAATTTGTTTTTTTAATTTTATTTATATTTTGTTTCTCAAAACTTGATTTGAAACTATGACTTATATTTGAGACACTGAATTGTGGTTCTGAATATAACCTGATCTTGATTTTTGGAACTCTTGTATCTGTATTAAATTCCATAGAATTTAAATTATTTTGTTTATTTTTTGAATTTTGTATTCTTTGTTTCAAATCTTCATGATACTTCCCCATTGTCATTAGGTAAATATTTTTGCATGAAGCATAAACCAGACAATCAATGATGAAATGAAAATCATTTAAAATGTTTTTCCGGTCATTTTTCTAAATCAGAGAATTTTAGTTGGCACTGAGGGTATTTTAAAAATGAAAATTGAGTTTTGCATTTTGCAGCTCAAATCAGAGCTTTATTTTTTTAGAATTTTCTAAACACTTCAGCAATATTTGCACGTGATTTATTAACAATTACTATTTGAAGGTACCTGAAACTAGACTATATGGCTATTTGAAGACAGTATACTGAACTAATCTTCAGTTCTTTTACACGTTTAAAATGTTTAGGGCCCCCCGGGAAAATTGCTCGCGATGACTTAATCCGGCCCTTAGTTAAATATATCATTTTAGACTGCTTGAAATACAACATCCATAGAACGGAATCAACGGTACAACGTTAAAAACAGTGTTGAGAAACGATAAAGAAAGTAAAGAAAAAGTGTTCAAATTCATTAAAAAGTGTGGGATCAGTGAAATTTGACATGTATGATATTTGAAATAAATTTTTCAGAGGGTGAAAGCAGCTGGTTAATCCCTTAACAAATAAAGCGTACGAAAAAATTCAATTCAAATTCAAATTTAAGTTGAGGTTAAAGTTGCAATCAAAACAAATGCAGGAATTTCAAGTTTTATAATTAAAAATTTAAACGTTTATTTTTATGTGATGAAAAATTCAAAATGTAATGAAGATTTAAATTTTGAATTGGGAATATTATTGTCATCAGATCAAATAGAAAATCCGAAACTTTTGTTAAATAGTTCTCCTGAATGTGATAATATTTATATTTGAGGCCCTTGAAGCCAAAATGGTATAAATGCATAAAAGCTATAGCTTTGTAGTTTCACACACTTCATACATAACACACATCAAAGTTGTCGCGTGTGCCCATTTTTAATTTATTTTTCTAAAATATTATTTTACTTTTGATAGTAAAAGATATAAAAATTCTATCAATCTGGAGAAATCATCATATGTGGTTTGAAATGTGAAGAAACGTTTTGAAATATTTACTCAAATCTCAATATTTAACCGATAATATTGGCAGTTATACCCTTTTGACTTTGAGGGACTCATTTGAAAACTTATAATCAGAATTCAAAATTTTAGCTCAAGATAAGTTAACCATCGTTTAATGGATTTGAATGAATTATAAAAAAAAAAATTATTTAAAAAAAAATTGGTAATTGTTCAAAAAATATATTTACACCAACTGTGTTGATAAAGGAAAGTAAAAGCAATTTCAAGTTTGTAAGTGGTATCATTGAGAAAATCCGTCATACTGGTAAGAGTTTTTACGGCATCGATAAAGGTAAAAATGTGTACATCGATTGTTCGATTTTTAAATTTTCTATGAGAATCAAAAACTTTAAATTACTATCTCAAGATGTGAGAAACTATGTTTTAATCATTTTTTTACCATTAAATGATAACTATGTATATTACACTTTATTATAATAAAAATCGAATATTTAAGTGTTGTGGTATACAAATGTTGCATCTAACCCTGCTAGCGCATGTTGCCCCGTTTGACGGTAGTTCACAGGTTTAACTCCACTGACATACTATTGGCAAGTGATCGGTGAACGCTTTGAACGTACTCCTTCGTTCAGTTCTAAAACGTCAAGCTGAAAACAGGAAATGATAGCACTATAATTGCTATCACACTCAGAGGTTGTTTACTAAACGGCCTTCTCTTTTTGTATCCTCAAGTAGTAAACCATCATGATTTTTGCTTCTTTTCTAGCTCATTGCTCAGATCCATCGTCGAGCATCTCTCCACAGCTCCGTGATAAGTGACCGATAAAAATTAACCCACAACCAAGTAGTGTGACCCAAAAGGACGCCTCCAAGCTGCGGGTGGCTTTGTGTCCATAAAAATTAGCCCAAAACTCTTTTCGATCCGAGTGATCTTCGAGCTAATTACATTGACGGTTGCAGCAAACTGAAGGCTTTTGTGGCTGGAGTTGATTTTAATTTTTAGTGAAGTGAACCAAATCTTGCATGCGTGGAACATTAAAATTAACTCTGGCGGTGACACACGAGTCTTGATCGTCGGTTTGCGATTGGTCTAGTTTTGCAACAAAAATTGTGAGTGTGTCTTCTGTATGTGCCGTACCGAATCTACTTTCGGTTGAAACATTCATAAATCCAACGATCGTGTTGGAAACCTTGGTAGAGTGAAGAGATTGTCAAGAAGAGGAAGAACTCCAGCACACGGAGTTTTCTAGAACGTGATCGTCATCCACTAGAACTCGGTAAGTTTTCCTCGGTGTGTGTAATTTGTCCATTTTCTTATTATTGCATTTGAAAGAAGTGCATATTTCAACCTTCTAGTAGTTGTAGAACGATCGAAACCTACACAACTTCATGATGTCCTCAAACGATCAGCAGATCTGAATGCACTTTCCACAACTCAAAAGCTACGAGTTTGTTTTGCCGAAGTTCGTCGACCTCTTCGCATAGGTCAACGAACTCGGCCGAGTTGTTTTGGATGTGCTAAAAATATCGCGCCGTTTTTTTTCGCCCGCACGGTTCGTCGACCTCATCGTCTACAGATACCCAGAGCTTCTGATGAAGATCTTGGCGCCCAGAGTTTTGGTCGACTCAAGGCTTTATAGCAAGCAATTCTGTCCCTTTCGGATTACCGCACAGGAAGAAGTGCTTCAGTATTAGCTGGACAGTGCTTGCGAATTGTGCATGAATAGTTACTAGAAGATTAGAAGTTTGCTCTCTTGACCAGACTTGAAAAAAAGTTGGTTGAAAAGTAACAATAAGAAAACTCTTTCGTTTTCTAGTTGAAGAAAATATTTGTTCTTGGAAGTGATATAGATTTCCAAAAGTGAAACCGAAAAGGATACATCTAAAAATATTCTGAAATTTTAAAAGGTTCGTACAAACGTACAGCATCAGAAATGATTGTGTGGTTTTACTTGTGGTCAGTCCTTTGCAGCAAAAAAAGCTCCGAGGAATGTAGGGAAGAATTCAGCGTTCTATTGGTTTGAAGGATCAACTTCCGCCTCACCATATAATCTAAAAACAGATAATTGAAAAGAACATATGAGATAGAAATTAAAATTTCCAAACTTTAACATATCAAATACGGTGCATGATTTTTGATAACCTGGATTAAAAAGTGAATCTCGGAAAAAAACTTTGAAGGACGTAAGGTTCCTAGTTAATGATTTCATATATTAAAAGATATTTTACCAGGTTTGTGGCGTCGGTATCTTACCTAGTTTACTATGCAATCATGAATAAACACGTGTTTTTGAAGCTTTCTTTGATGTAAAACAAAGGAAAATTACATGATTTTTGGGTCACTGTTCGTGAATTTACGAATAAAAAAGTTTGTTTGCTTCAAATCAACTCTTTATTGAACTGTAATATTTAACCTATCCTGAAGGCTGTGTGAAAGTTATTAAAATAAAGTTTAATTTTTTAGATCAAAGCATACCATTTTTGCATAGCATGGTTCTTGTTCATTTTTATAAATTAAAATTTTAATATTAATGATTTTCTTGAAATGCAAACGTAAAGACGTCGTCTACATTTAATGAACGATCACTGATTATTATCCAAAAAAGAGTTTGAAAATGAAAAAAGGATTCATAAACAGCCTTACTGAAATTCTAGAACTGTTTTTTCTGTTCGGATTTCAATTTTCAAACGATTTTTCTTTATTCTTGATCTGAAATTTGACCATGAACTGTTATTATAAACTTTTAACTTGAAAAAACAGAACAGAAGGCAGAACAGAAGGCAACTGATTGCCAACTGAGCTATATCACAAGCCCCATAATTCGGATTATAAATTCTGAGAAGTTTTTTGATACTTATTATGTATACTCTATTTTCAAGTGGTTTTAAGAACACAAATAGAAACTGAATTTTATACAGTACTCGTTCGTTAATCTGACGCTGTTGGAACCGAAGAGTGCGTCCGAATACAAAAATCGTTCAATTACCGAGGATTCCTAGACAGAAACATTAGATAACAAATTCATGAAAACAACTGTATTGCTTGATAACATAGCCGAGCACAAAAATCCATCGAATACAAAGATCTACCATTGAAATAATTTAACCTTCCTTTGCGGTTAGGGTCTGTATGACCCGAACTGTACCTTGATGCGATATCTCAGAAACGGTGAAAACTAGATACATGAATTTTTTCGACTTTTCCTTAAATGAGAAATTGCTAATTTTTTATTTTTCAATAGGGTTACCAGAGTCATCCAACAAAAAAGGGCAATAAGCCGGTTTTCGCCATGTATACCCGGATTATGGTTTTGGATATAAATCCAATTATACTTGTCCGATTTTTATAAATTGTATCTTTTTGAAATTTTCAAATGTCTGCAAAAATTTTCTAAAAATTTGGGTTATGTTTTTGTGGTCTTCGGAAATCAAACTTAGAGTAAAAAAAAAAAAGGTCTTAAAAATTGTTGTTCTGCAACAAACATAACTCGTGTTGCTGAAGTCGCATTGAAAAATTGTTGATTGATATGATTTCAGATAGATTAAGAGCACATACAGACCTCATTTTGGCAACATGCCCGTACATTTTGTGTTGCCAAAATCAAATGTTGCCAAAATCCAACGGTTTTTTTCTCATCTTGTTTTTTAGGTAATTTTTATAAAATAATTATGATTTTTATAAAAACGTTGTTTTCAGTAAATTTTCGACCATTTGTAGTAATTATTAAATTTTTTTTATCATGTTTTTGATGCAATTTGCATATTTCTTGTTTTGTTAATAATATTTGTATTTTTTCTGTCATATTTTCTGTTTTTGTCATTCTTCATCATTTTTCAGATGTTTTTTGTCATATTCAGTCATTTATTTGAATTAAGTTTTTAATTTTTTGAATTTTTCATCTTTTCGTCATTCTTGAGTACTTTATAAAATTTTTAAAAATCTTTGGTTTTTATTGTTCAATTTTATCACCATTTCAGAGCATAAAAACGTATTTATGATGTTTTTCTGAATAAAATTGGTCCTGTTATAACGAAAACTAAAAGGTTATGCTGTTTCTAAAAACCGTTCGATTTTGGCACATGTGCCAAAATCGGATGTTGTCAAAATCGAATGATGCCAAATCGAATGTTGCCAAAACGAACGGGGTCTGTATTTGAACAAGCAATGTGCTTGGTTTTACAGACCACAGCTGATTATCTGAAAAGTCATTGGAAAGTTTTTGAATTAATAACTGCTCTTTCCTGTTTAATTACATTCATTTCTAATCGGAAATGAAAAATTTATTTTGAGGACACTGATAGGGAGACCAATTTGGGTACTATATCAAAGAATTTAAAAATATTGAGGACCAAATATGAGGTTAATCGATTTTTGCATAACGCTTTTCGATGTACTGCGCATAACAACTCTAAAACTTGATATTTATTTTTTTTTAAACTTAACAATATGAAATCTGCATATTTGATCCATTTTATGTTAAAACTAGCTGATCCCATACGAACTCCGTTTCGCTTTTAACTTGGAATATGTCACGAACAGTTTGTATGAAAGTCAATAGCCAAATATTTTCCAGATGCACTTCCGAATTAATTGTAAAGTAATAATTGCAAAAATATTTGACGAACACCTCTTCTGTTGTCTGCTACTTCATTTGAAATCAGAAATTGATTGTCCGTGCCGAAAAAAAACCGTGTAAATATTTCGAGTCAACGTAATTATTGACAAAAAGTTAAACTCCTTTTGGTGGCCTCTTATACAATCTTTGATATCTGAAGTCGATTGTCCGTCTCTGAAAACTACCGTTTGCAAATTTTCATCCCAATCCGATGCATAATAACGACGATATTAAAAAAATATTGATAGGTTAATATGGACGACCCCATTGCCGGCTCCTTATGCTGAATTCAATACCTGAAATCGATTGATCGGATAAGTGAATTCAATTGTTTGTCCCAAATAACTCCTTTGTGCCTATTTTCAACCCAATCCGATGTATAAAAACGGCAAGATGACTAAGATATTGAAAATTTTATATAGAGGACCCCTTTAGCCGGCCCCTTAGTTTGAATTTGATACCTCATTTTTTTACAAACATAATTTCTTGGGAAGCTTGAATAGATGTGGCCTAATAGTTTTATCTTCCTAAGATTAAACTGCTTTTTTTATCTTTTCCATCCCTTATTTAATGAAAATATCTGTTGAAGATTATTCCACTTTTTAATATGGATGATTTTGTTGAGCATGTTGGAAACTCACTTTGCATGTTTTCAATTGCATGTGTGTATTTTTTTCGCTTTTCAATTTCGCACTGTTTTATTATTAGTTTTTCTTAAATTTTGGAAGTTCTACTAATAGTTTTTTGAAGATATCGAAAACAAATCATCTCGAAAACACCATTTTTATATTATGAAAAAGGTTTTTTATGAGTTTTTTTTTTTCATG
This sequence comes from Uranotaenia lowii, assembly GCF_029784155.1. Lineage (NCBI taxonomy): Eukaryota > Metazoa > Arthropoda > Insecta > Diptera > Culicidae > Uranotaenia > Uranotaenia lowii. The sequence goes on from NC_073692.1 coordinate 123,123,489, forward strand.
GGCACAAACATCCCATTAATAGATGGTAGAATCGACCACATTGGTCATCAATGGTCACTCAAACGTTAGAAATTGGTCAGTGAAATCGAATTGTATAAAAAAACTCAAAACCTCAAATTTTATTATCTTATCAATTTTCTAATCCCCCATTAATATTCCAATTGAAGCGTTAAAATCGCAGCCTTGAACTTATAAACTTTGAATCTAAAAAATTTTTCTTTCTCTTTGAGGAATTCCAAAAATATAAAAATTGTTGACCTTTAAAGCCCCCCAGCAGCTTTAAAGAGCACTTTGAAAGCCACTACTATTCTAGTTAATATATTCCTAACAGGCTAGTTGTATTTTTCAATCAAAATGTAGGCTTATAATTGTTTCCAAATATCTCGTACCGGTAGCATGTGCTTTTAACAGTAGAAGGTACAAAAACACCCGCCAAAATTTTCACTTTCGAATTTTTAATGCTCAGCAAGCTTCGATTTGCTACCCAGTACATGTGAGCTCTGGATGGTCGTTTCTAATAGCCTGCCTTTAGTGATGGTGAAAATAATCCCGCCAACGAAACGAACCGAAACGAAAGTCGGTTCAAAAAATGGGTGCCATGACTATTGGTTCGGGGGAATAAAACCGTTGTTGTATGGACGACCGCCTTCAAAAGGGGTCATCCGAAAATCTAAAAACATTTTTCATCATTCCTGGTTCTAATGAGCACCCATGCCAAATTTCAGCTCTCTAGCTCTTAAGGCAGCTGAGCCTATTAAAGACAAACATACAAACAAACAAACGGAAATTACTTTTTATATATATAGATAATGCACGGCGTGCTTCCCAAATCTCTCATTTTGTGATTTTCTAAATAAACTCTATAAAACATGAATTATATAAATTTTTCGTTCATTTTGATGTTTTTACAAATCAATTCTAGCGTAGCGAGTTAATACCGCGTATTATAACAACTTTTCACCTTTCAATCATTATTATTGATGAATGTTGGTTAATCGCCGCGATGTATTGTTGTTGAATTTTATCGACGTTTTTCGACGAGCTTTACAAATTAAAAACTTGTTTTTACCAGTTGTCCAGACGTTTCGAGCTTCTTTGGCGTTCGCTTCTCTTCAGTGGACACTGAAATATATTTAAAATTACAATTTAATGATATAATTACATTGATTTCTTACTTACAAATTACTGGCTTTCGTTCATACTAATTTGTTCTGGCTCAGTTTGTTTTGTTTTTCGTTTACATTTGTGTGTCAGTGTCTGTGTTAATTTGGAAATGACGGGGTCGTATGCTGGATTAAAATTACATGAATCTCGTTGTCTGTTTACATATGCATTTTTTTATATAAAAAAAATAATTTTTAGCTACAATATTTATAAAAGGGAATATTTGAGAATGGTAACAAATAAAGCATAAATAATCTCATTCGATCAACGGAATATGAATTCAATGAACATTAAAGCACGAAAATTTTAAACGTGCTTTTTGGTTTGAAATAACTTAAAAATATAAGATGTTCAAAATTAAAAATCTCGAGTTAAACAAAAAACGCATCTCCGGTTTTTTCTGTATCTAATACTCGTATTATAACCTCGTTTATGCAGCAAAAAGCAGATTTTTTCGTTTGCCCCAATTCTAGATAAAGCAGCTCAAAAATTGATAATTTTTAACACGATAATGCTCCTAGCTTCAAAAGACAATAAGATAGCCATGCACAGTCTTCGAGAAAAAGATGCGTTTTGTTGTGTTGAGAAAGTGTTTAGAACACATCAAACTTGTAGAGCATCTATTAAAAGAGTTATTAGCAAAAAACCGTTTTTTTAGACACGCCCTACTTTTTAAATCTTGAAAAAATCATAGAGCGATACCGTTTCATTGTACGACTTTGGTATGTTCAGTAAAGTTTCTTCAAATGATACAATCTATAGGTTTATAGAACATTTCTAAACTCTATCTATTCACCGAAAGAAATTAGTATCACGAATTTCCACGGTATTGACACGTCCTAATAACTCACCTTTTTAAAAGAAAGCGCTTGTTATATGAAGTAACTTTGTAGAACAAATGATGTGTCTAAAATGCACCGATTTTGTGTTATTAATTTTGTCTCGCTAAATGTTTGGTCTGGACCACTGTGCATTGTTGTCTTCTCTTAGTTTTATATAAAAAAATAATTAAATTTAAAATAATTTTAAAACAGTTATTAATTTGTAAAACTCGCCGAAAAACGTCGATAAAATTCAACAACAATCATTATTATTGAAATTTTCATTGGTGTACAAATACTAAACCCTTTTCCCTCCCTATTTTTGAAAGTAAAATCTTTAAAAAAAACTGTAGTTGCTTAAATTGGGCCTTTCGGCAGTACAGGGTTTCTTTATTGAATTTCCATCTCAAATTCTTCGATCATTTTTGCACTAATACCCCACGGTGTGTTTATAGAAGATGTTTAAAAGAAAAAATACAGTAACTCTATTTTTTTCAGAAATTGAAAATTTAGCCTTTCCAGAATCATTTCCAGGTAAAATTAAAATATTTGGCCGGTGAGTCCCCATACGTTTTATTTTTTTGAAGATTTTTAGTCCATATTTAGACATTTTTATCTATGAAATTATTCCAGTGCAATGAAATAGCAACTTTTTTCGATGAAAATTTTTTTTTTATTCAAGTTTTGAAATTCTGAAACAATAAAAAATTTCAATGCCTGGGGATAAGTGAATTGGATTTTCTGCAAAACATATTTTTATATGAACATTTTATTTAAAATTGTATTATTTGGAACATCCTTGTTAAAATTGGTGTTATTCAAATGTAACTAGACATATGTGTAAATCTTAGTGACTAATTCTGGGTAAAAGAAAATTATGATACATAAATAAGAACAGTCCTACAGCTTTTGATTTGTTTCCAACAAAATATATGAAAATCTTTTCTTTTTTCAAAATTCCTTTTTGAAATATTTCTACAATATTTGCAGGCTCTGATGTATATGGATACGCACTCTAGAAAACAAAAATAAAATTTATAATTATACCACTCGTTTGTGGCATTTTTGAATTTTGTTTACCTAAGATTAAATTTAAACATATCTAAGCAGAATAAAAATAAAATACAGTTAAAAGTTAAAGTATTTGCACTGAAATCCGTTTATCTTCCGCTACATAACATAAATTATATATTTCTTTTTCTCATATTGAAGAAGAATAAATTTTCTATCAAGCAATTGAATTTTATTTTTGCTTAAGAATTCAAGTACTGTTGACATTTTCGATTTCATGATCAAGAAAACGGTGAAAAACGAATTTTTCCATGATTGGTATAAAATTTTAGAAGTTATGATTGTGTAGAAGTTATGTTATGACATTAATGCTTCATTAAGGTTCTATTCAATAATAAAGAAGAACTTCAGTGTTCAGTTGAATAATTAATATAAGTAAGGGATGAGCAAAATATGATGAACCTTACGCGCTGCAGGCTATCGATCATTTGCAATCCACTTCTGCCAAAAGTACTGTTTATTTTTGTAAATTAAAGATCGATAGAAAGATTAAATCCATTATTTTGGGATTTTTTTTTAAATTTATCACAGTTTTAGACTAGATTTTCCCATCAAATAATTTTTTTTTCAAAAAACTATCCAATTCAATTTAAAAAAAAAAGAATTCAAGAGATTATTAAAAAGTATATAGTCGGTTGGAAACCGCAGAAGCTAAGATTATTGACCCTTACCATTGAATAAAATGGAAGAATCACAGAGTACAGCAGGGTAGCAAAAATTCGACTAGAAAATAATATAAATAAAAAAGTTAAAGGAAACTCCATGCTTATAATTATCATTGTATCAAAAAACAGTAACAAGCTAAATTTAAGCTAGACTGAACTGCTGCAGCGATTTGCATTGAGTCTGAAGTGAAAATGGAATTTTGAGACATTTAACTCAGGAGAAGTTTAAAAACTGATATCTCATCAAAAATCGCATCGTTTACTTTTAAATATTCATTATCTTATTATATTTTTCAAAACTTAAATTATGGCAAACGTTTCTACTCTAGATCGCATCACGATAAGCGTTATCATAAAAAAGTTATTGCGGTTCCTAGCCTTTACGGATTTTCTTAATGATTGAGTTTTTTTTAATAGAATTCCTTGCAGTGCTGCCACAATCAGAAAATATAAAGATGGATTGATAATGGATTCAAATGGATTCATATTATTCTGGATAACTCTTATAATTTCAGATAATTTAACCCTCTCAGATTGCTGACAGGATTTGCCAGCCAATTTTTAAATTTTAGGAATAGAAGATACTTCTTAAGCATTTTTTAAGTTAAACGGCTCTGTAACTAGTTTAAAAAAAATTGGAAATTTTTCTAAGTTTTTGATGACAGTATTGAGTTCAATTTAAAAGTATTGAAAGTTAAAACTAAGATAATAAGCACCTCTGAAATTATAAAACAACTAAATTATATTTATTTTTTTAAAGAATTTAAAAAGAAAATTTTCAAAAAACTATTTTGTATGGGGGGTCACCGACAAAATATTTTAGTTTTTGGTGAAAATGAACCGGAAAAAGCTCTACTTTCTGCCCATGCAAAAATTAGCGTCACTGTATTTTTTTTCTTTAAGTCTTTCTACGAAATACACCGTGACCCCCTTGAGGGCGTCAGATGAAACTTTCGTCACATTTAGAATATTTTTTTTTAAATTTTTTATCTGAAGAGAATCATATTCAAAAACATCTCATGAACAGATTTATTTGTGTTTCAAAGACATAGAATTGAAATTCACATTTCGTGCAATTTCTGCTTTTGCTTTGATTGTAACTTTGTAGCTCTTTTTTTTTTTAAATTTTATTCATAATTTGTTTCTCAAAACTTGATTTGAAATTGTGATTTAGATTTGAGACACTAAACTTCGGTTCTGAATATGACGCGAATTAAAATTTTGAATTCTTAAACTCTTATATCTGTGGCTCTATGGAATGTGGAATTATATGTTTATTTTTTTTTTAAAATATGTTTTCTATGTTTCAAATCTTCATGATACTTCCTAATTAGGTAAATATTTCTCGAATAAGCACAAACCAAACGATCAAAGATGATATGAAAATCATTTTAAATATCTAACCGGACATTTTTTAAAATAGAGAATTTTAGTTGGTGATAAGGGCTTAAAAAAATGAGAATTATTTTGGCTTTTCTCGTTAAATCAGAGTTTTCATTTCTAAAAAATTTCTAAACTCTTCCGAAATGTTTGCACGTGATTGATTACGAATTTTTATTTGAAGATACCATAAACTATTTTCTACGCAAAAAACATGGCTATTCGAAAATAGTATACTGAACTCATCTCTCGGTTTTTTACACGTTGAAAAGGTTTTTTATTTTCTGGGTAGCAAAAAAAAAATCGAATTATAGGGGCCCCCCGAGAAAAATTGCCCTGGGCCCCCCGATGGCTTAATACGGCCCTGCTCAGTAGTCAAAATTACTCGCGGTCTTCGAAAAGGTTGATCATTGAAATGAAAAAAAAAATTAAAAATCGTTGTCATGTTCTATAGTTTTTCTATAAAACGCACAAATTTTTTGAATGATTTTTGTTCTTATTCAATATATCTTAAAGTGATAATTTTGAAAATCACCCTTAATTATAGATTAAAAACAGAAGAGAATAGATGTTATATGAATTTAATTATCGAAATATGTGAACTCTTTTTGGGGGCCTATCATTCACCATCAAAAAGACAAACATTTAATCTTTGCTTACTGTTGAGAAAAAAAGACTATTGATACTCCCTTCCTACTTACCTAGTATACATGATAACTACATGATTATATCCGTCACAAAAGCTTGCTTGTAGAAGTAAAAGGTCTTAATAAATCATTTTGAAAAAAAAAATCAGGTATACCAAGGCCACAGTAAACAGAGTGTAGAGTAACGCACTTATTTTGGACAACCTTGTATAGCTTTCTTATAAAGCAACTAATTATGAAAAAAAATACGTGCATTGCATTAGATGATACATTTGTTAAAAATTTCATGATTAGTTTCTTTATAAGAGAGTTAGACAAGGTGGTCCAAAAAATGTCCGTTACCCTAAATGATTTGGCAAACAAAACAGTATTAGCGGTATACTATAGTACGATAAAGGTTTAAAAAAAATTAAACTCAGTTAGCCCATGAAAACTGGCTCGTCAACAATCGATTTTGAATTTATAAAAAAAATCTGTATAAATCTGTATTTATGTTTAAAAATCTGTATAGAAATCAGTATCTGTATCTTTTTATACAAATACCCACCTATACAATAAGGGAACTGAAATATTTGAATGAATGATTAGAAAAAATACGGCGAATTTAAGTTAACCACTTTTTGATCCGAATACCTTTTATTTATATCTTGCATCCAAGCCTCAACTTCAATGGCTTCATCGAAAAATGTAAATGTATACCGTCAACAGGGGCATCAAAAGCTTTGATGATGATGGGGCATCAAATTGACGAAGTCTGAAAAATTATTGGTTTCACCAGTTATTTTTAATTTTACAAAAACAAGCAAATTTCACTCTACTTAGTTTTTAATGAAAAATCAAATAAAACGTTTGAATTTTTTTTTTCAAAATTTGTGATGTCATACAGCACCAATTATTGCAATTAATTGCACCAATATTGTTAAAATTAACTTTTTAATTTTTTTTTTGTCAAATATGTTTTTAAAGAAAAAAGATAATGATGTTGCATATATTTAGGAATAAAATGGAAATGTTAATGAGATTTAAAACGATGAATCTTTAATTTGCATTTTGATTTATTTAAGCCCAGACTGATAATTGAATTACAAAAATATTTATATAAAAAATTGAGATAATCCGAAAAATATTTTTACACCAACAGTGTTGGTTTAGGATAATAAAATCAGTATTTAGTTTGTAGGTGATATCATTAAGCCAATCGGTCGTACTGGGTAAAGTTTATTCTAGCATCGAAAAATGTTAAAATTTGTACAACTATTGCTTGATTTTTAAATTTTCTATGAGAATCAACAACTTAAACAAACTATCTTAAGATGTAAGAAACTATATCATTATCATTTTGTTATCATTGAATGAGGCCCTTGAAGCCAAAGGGGCAGGCCCGTCCGAAGGACCCGTCCATGGGGGGCGGGGGGGGGGTTTGAAATTCAATTTTAAGGGGGGGGGGGTAGGGTCTAACACTTTCAAAAAATCGATTTTTTAATTTTTTTCATTTTCTTATTGTAAAACATTTCAAGAATGTTGTGTCAAATTTTCAAGTCAATTGAAGCAAAACTGTAGAAATTATAGGCCTTTATCTCCTCCTATCTAATACTGCAAGAAAGCAAGAGCAGAAACTTCAAACGCGTTTTTCTCGAAAGCACATTTTTAAAGTCCGTGGACATCGTCATTTGAAAACTACTTCACCGATTCTTTTCAAATTTGGAACATATTTTCTACATATAAAATACCGAACCCCAACGATTTTCTTTTTTTTTTTACTTTGGGGAGATTTTACAGATAAAAAATGGCACATTTTTTCGTGAAAAATCGTAGTTTTTGCTTCAAACAGCCACAAAAATTTCATTAAAAATTTATTAAGTTAAATAAAAATGTCCAGAAAAACATCTATTAAAAATATTTTGCTGTGATTTTTTGACTTCAGATGATTCTGTGCTGAGATACAGTGTCCACCGCAAATCCTGTTTTCTAAAAGGCATCCTCGAAAATGCTCCGTCATCGGCTTATTTTTCAATATTTTTCTACGAAAAAATCTCTAAACGTTCTTTTAACAATGCTTTGTATAATGCAAAAAATTTGAATACATTTGTTCGACCGATAGCTATAGAAAAAAATCGTGAAAATAGTGTTTTTTTTACCCGTTAGACCCTAAGCCCCCCCCCCCCCCCCTTAACTTAAAATAACAACAATACCAAAAATACACAATGAATATGCAAATGGATTTCTTACATCATTTTCTTACTCATAATTATCACAAAAACTCAATAATAATAAATTTTACTGATGAATAAATCTTCCAAAAAAACACATTGAAAGTTTCATATCAATGATATTTTCGGTAAGTTATTGGTAGTATTTTCAAAATGATGTTTCTGAATCTGAACTAAAAATTTGCTTCAAAATAAATTGTAAGCAGTCTAGTTTTAAAATTGGGAATGAATATTCTCAAGACACAGATTTAAAAAAATGAATTCTAAATTAAATGACAGATTAGGTTAAAAATTTATCATGATGGAAAATAATATTTGTAATTCATTATTCATCTTAATGTCACCAGCAGTGCCGATCTTTTATCTCAGCCCTATGCTTCGGTCAATCGGCGCTGTTTAAAGGGTTTATACAAAAGGTTAATTAAATTGCAAATAGAAATTTACAATAAGACATTAGTATCGAATCGTGATCGTCATATAGTGTCGTAAAATGAAATGTCTTAAGCCCAGAGTAATTTAAGACTAAATTCCGGTGGAGGCGTGCCAAATTTCTGATTTATTTGTTAACACTTATTTTTAAACACGTTTTAAGATCAAGTAATTTCCCGATGCCACGGTGAAAATTTTACTTGGAAAAAAACTTCATAGAGGGGGGGGGGGTGAATTTCATGATTTAAATAAAGCTTATTTGAGCTGTATTTTTCTTTTTTCAAATTGATTTTACAGGTCCAATTTTCGAAATATACTCGTCACTTATATTTTGAAACGTTGTAGACATGCATGAGAATATAGAACGATGCAGATCTAATAATGGTTTCAACCATGTTATTTACGAGATAACATCTATTACACCTTGTAGCAAAAAAGTGCAATTTATTCTCACAATTTACTTCACGCGGACAATGGCCGATCATGTTGCAATTTTTTTTATTAAATGCCTATCCACATTGTTTCTTCCATTCGTTACAGGTCTCAGCAAACGATCCCGGTGATTCAGGTTTCCAATACCCAACAGCGCAGTCCGTCATCCATTGACCAGTGCCAATCTAGAGGATAGCACATAGAACAGCATCCATCCTACCCTTCATCGGCTGCAAGCGGGAAATTCCCATCAACGCATTGTCACCTTCCCGGAAGCGAGGGATCATTAGAACAGGCATAAAAAAACATCCATTGTCCATTCGACAGAACGGGGTTGAAGGAAAAAAACCGTTGAGGAAAAAATAAAAAATTGCATCCGTGGTTTTCCGAACGACAGAACACCCAGAGGAACAGGTGACGAGGACGTCGACAGCAACATAACAACGAACGAAAAACAAAAAAAAATGATGACATCTTGTCCACCGTTCAACAAGCACATCTTCATCAATGGCGGACCACCGAGTGAGACGACCGGAAGTGAGATCTCGTCCGTGGAGAGCGATTGGGGGGACTTGAGGCTGATAGCGGCCCAGCTGGGCGTGGCCAACACGGACGATTTGCATGTCGAACGCTTCAAAGTGGATCGTCAAAAGCTGGAAGACATGATAAAAAGTAAGTAGGATAGTGTGTAGTGGAAAGATTTATCTTGTTTATTGGATGCATTGAAGGTGTCATAGATGCGAACGCTTATCATTGATAACGTTAAATAAGAAATACCTAAGTCGATACGATTGCGATACCTGCAGTTGAAACCAAGTACCTAATGGCTTGAATATTTGTGCTAAAAATATTTCTCTGCATCAAACAATAGAAACTTTTCTGAATTATGTTCTCATGAATAATACTAAAAACAGGAGAGCCCCTTCAATGATGTAGGATGCAACTTATAGCTTAGCGTTTGTAACACATTTTGATTTTTTTTAAAGAGATGTGACCGTAGATTTTTTTTTACAATCCTGTTTCTTTTTCATCTACAGTCCCGGGGATAAAAAAGGAAAGAGAAGTGTACAGCGCAGCAACTAAAACATTTAAACTTATTAAGCTTTGGTATGTTACTATCATTGCACAGTGGTTTTGGACGGAACTGTATCGTGGAAAAATTAATAACGAAGATACTAGAAGAACTAGACTACTGATATCTTCAGCAAAACTGCTCATCAAAAGAGAGAAAATTCTTACATTTCTTGTGAGAGTTCTTCACCAATATTAGAGCCTAAATTCTGGTATTTACGATACAACCCCAACTTTTAAAAAATCACATCTCGCTAACGAAACGTCGTATGTTTATGATGTCCTCGGCAATGTTGCTTCAACAACTGTTGGCTACAACTTTGTTGAGGACAGTTTGGCTCTATCAGTTCACTGGAAAAAGTGTTTCTTGTGTAAAACATGCAAAAAGGACAAGACCTGACATTTGATTTATGATGAATTATCAAAGCGCATGGTTTGATAAGCATTTTTGCTCAAAATATTATTTCTCTATATCTGAAAATATCTTTGTATTTATTTTGTAACGATAAAACTCCGCCTTGGATCACTGTGTATTGGTTTGAACCGTGCCAATCGAAAAAAGATATTTCATTAGCAGTTTGCTTAAGGCAATATTATTATACATTTTTTTGTACCCATTTAAGAATTCCTACTTTTGACACATTTATATTTACACAGTTTATATTATCAGTAAGTAAGTAAGTAAATCATAAAACTATTGATTTGATTTAAAATTCCTACCCCTGCTCAAAATCAAGACCCCCTGCATTCATCATAGCACCACAAAGACAGAAAATGAGACCTCGTCCTGGATGTCTGGAAAGGCTCTTTCGCCAAACTTAAAGTCATTTTCTCTTTTTGAAAAAGATTTAAATTGAAGAATGAGCGCAGGATCGAGCTGTTTAATCAGAGCAATTGATTTTTAGTGTGGCTGAGAGCCAGTTTATTTTAAGGCTAAGTGTTGATAATGTTTATTGCTTGTTTTCGAATTTCCGTCAAAAATCAGTATTTCTGCCAAAACTTTTTTATTGAAAATCATTTATTTCAAAAGTTTTGAGTAATTTTTTTTTTTGAAATTTTTTTAACTCATGTTAGCTCAAAAATGTTGTTGGGAAATGTGTAAGGAAATCTTCACAAATCTAAAAAAAACCATGGATTTAGTGATAGTGCGTTGGATAGGGGAAAATATCTTCTATAATTCACTTTGGGATTTGCTTCGGCAAAAATTCGAAAACTGAACTTTATCGAATCGCTTTTTTTTATTTTTACTACTTTATAACTTAATATTTGACTTAGGAATCCCCAGTTTTTGAACTCATTATCTTGGATACTAAATGACATCAGACTTTAGAAAAATGAATTTATAAATTTCAAGTACACTATATGGAAGCTTAAATTAAAATCTTTCATTTGAACCGTTTGAAACTTTGATAATAATGAGTAAATAAGCTTGTCAAAAAAGCCTCCCATTATTATATATATGCTCATTATTATTTTCACTTTAAGAACTTGCTTTAGGTCCTTAAAATACAATGAAAGGGTTTCCAGGCACCTGAAAGCACCGTTTTAGAGTTAAAGTCAAATGAAGCTGAAAATACCATGCAAAAGGGAAATTTTCATACATGAATGAGTATAAATTCAAAATTTTAATTGCTGGTTTGCCAAAAAAAAAACTCTTTTTTCATGTTTAATCAATCGTTTTACATATTTTTCTCATGAGTTTCATAAAATGTTTTGATAATATTCATCATTAAATCATTAATTTGTGCAATAAACGGCCATTAAAAGAAATAAAAAGTAGGGTCGCAAATTGAACCTATCATCCTACTTTACAAGTTGTTTTAAAACAATTTGTGTAAGAATTTATCGAAAATATGGTTAAATATTAATTTTAATTTTCAAATTTTTCAAAATTTATAAAAGAGTCCAAAACACCAAATAATACTTTTTTTCCACCTCAATGTATGGAGCTGCCCCATAGTGCAGTGGTCTATAAACCCTAATGTGTCCCAGATTTTCTTTATCCGTACTAGTTTTTGGAGAAAAAAAAATTACACTCCTGACTAAAATCGCAATATCACAGGCAATATCTCTTTTGTTTCTCAAGTGATTGGTACGTACGTAAACGTAAACGATAATTGAAAAAAAATTTGGTTTTAAGAGTCATGTTTGTACACGGGAAAAAATGAATGGGTTTTTCAAATACTGGATCATGATAATTTTACTGTGACCACGATCTAGTATTTTCTACTACGATTTATTATTTTCTACCCGAAATCTTAGCACTACTACGGCATAGTTTTATTACTATGTGAACTTTTACTTTTCATAAAAAATTCCTCGTGTCTAAATAACCATGTGCATGATATATGGCGAAATTGTGACTTCAACTCAAGATCCTTTTTTCATCATTTAAATAATTTCTCAAACGAAAAAATTATGATAATAATAATTATTCCAATATCTCAATCGTTAGAGTAATATATGAACTTTTTAATGCCACATTTTCAAAGCAACAGTAAACTCTTTTTTTTTAATTTGTGGGTTAGGTTGTTATGGGTATTCGTATGATATTCGAACTTCATTAAAATGGAAGATGTTTTTTTGTTGTTCCTATACATTCTGAGCTGCAAGTCTTCATTCAAAAGCTTATAAATATTTACTTTTATTTGTTCAAATCTCGACAATGCTAATAAAAAAGTAATTACAGTCTCCATAAAGGCCTGAACATTTCATTTGATGTAAATAAAATATTTCATACTCAAATCATAATGCTGCATTTGCTGGGAACTCCTTATTTTCAATAAATAAAAAAACGTGATGTATTGAATGCTGTGGGTAGATATTCAAGATTTTCCAGATTTTTTCGGGCATACACGGTTTTTCGAAGTAAATTGAACAAGTAAACAAACTACGGACTGGTGACCATAATATTGAAAGAAACAAGTCTGTATTTTTCTGGGTTCATGCGTAGAAAAAAAAATCAATTCGGGCTAAATTTTTTGAGCAAGCTTCATTTAAACTTGTTTTTATTTGGAAGTTTGGAAAACAATTTTAACATTGCTGACGTGTTTCGATAAAATTAGTGAAATATGCAGTTTTATTCCTCATTTCACTTTTAATTTTCTTTTTCGAATAATCACTGATTTTTTCATGAATTTTTTAGCATATGAATATGAAATAATACGCTGTCAAAAATACAAAAGACTTCAATCTGCAAATTTTGTTCAGAAAAAGTTTCTCCCCGTAATGAGTTTTTTTTTCGAAATCGTTACTTTTTTTCAAATATTTTCTAAAAAAAAACCTTCTTTCAGTTGACGATTTCATTTAGTCAAATGATTGTTTAAAATTTCATCTTAAAGCTCAGCAACGTATTAAGACAGTCGCATTTTTATTTAATTTGTTTTGCATCTTTACTTTTTACAGTTGACTTATCTTTTTAATTTTTTACTTTCATGGATTTATCAACTTGAAAATGAACATCGCGTTTTTGACAAATTTGACGGATCGATTTTGGATCCCCTGTCCCTATCGATGACATCCTTGTCCCAACAGCGTCGAATTATCGAGCAATTTTTCTAATAAAATTACTTCATAAAGTAAAAAAAAATATTGTCAAAAAATAACCCTGGAAAAGTGAATGTTGGTGGGTAAAAAAATATTTTTATAATTTTATCGTAACCTCTTAACTTTTGTAGACAGTTAAAAGATTCATAAATGGATTTGATTTTGCACAACTTTGTAGCTAAGTTGTGTAAAATTTATTCCATCAGTAAAATTGAACTCAAGAGCTCAAATTGTTTATTTTTATTATGTACGTCTTATGAGAACAAAGTTATTTTTTAAAATGCAACATGTGTGTTCCAAAGTTTATAAGGATACACATATGAACATTAGGGAGTCCCAAAATTGCATATTGTCTGGCAATCTGCGAGCTCAACCTCCAAATGATAGATTTGGGTGTGGAGTACAAACATTTGTGTGGGATCAACTAAAAAATCATGTTTAGAGGTTCTGCAAATGTGATCTTTGAAAGAAGTGAACTTTTCAAAGATTCAATTTAAAAAAAAATCTGGGTCCTAAAATTTTTACAAAACTTATATATCCTATATTTTTAAACCTTGTTTCATTTTAAAACTACACGTAAAAAATAAAATTAACAAAATTGGTATCAAGATTTAAAATGAGCAAGCTAATTATTTTCAAAAAAAAATTTTAATTCAGCTAACCAAAACATGTTCCCAGCGTAAAAAATTTTTTTAGCCCATGTCATCATAAGGTGCGGATTTTTGTGCACTTAAACTTTGCTGAACAAAGTATGTTGTTTGTATAACCGTATAAAATGTTTTTCACGATTTAATCTTTATTATCCTTATATCTCAATTTGGGCTATTTTTATTTACATTATCAAAATCGATTTTAACAATACATACTTGAAAATTGAAATATTTGCAAAAAAATAGATGATTTGAGGAAATCATCATAAGGCCAATTGTGTTCTGAATTAGTTTTGAAACCTGGTTTTCATTAATTATTATTTTATAATCAATTGATGGCTTACTAATGTTGGCTTTACATTATTTTAATCAAGACAAACATTTTTCTTCAAGACGGCAACAAGAATGGACTTGAATAAAAAAAGTTGTTGAGGTCTAAACATTGTATTTAAGCCTAAAATTGTCATTCATACGCAATAAATGAAATGTATTCATAGCGTGTTAGATGACAACTTGCGGCAAAATGCAAACTTTGTATTTTTAATATTTTTTTATTCTTGCAGTACATTTCATGTGAACAAATCACCAAACCAAACTCATACCTCAAAAATGTATGGGATGTAAAACTAAATGTATTTTTTAAATTTAGCGATTTTGACTGCTTATTTCGAAGATGCTAAATTGTTGTATGGAAATAAAAAATCGCAAAAAAACTGCTTTAGAAAGCCAATGAATTAGTTGATGGATATAACTTTGTCAAATTTCTTCATGTAATTATTGACATTTTTTGCAAGCAAAGCTTGCCATTCTTTATTTCTTTTCTATGGATTTAGATTTTTTTAAAATGTTCAATACTATTTCCATGAAAAACTTTGCTTCTTATCATTTTAGCAAGAAATGACGCTTAAGAATAGGCAAAACCAATAATTAAACACAAATTTCATAACAGGATTTTTCCGAGACACTTTAACTTTATGGGCAAATATTTTCATCTACAGGTAAAATTTTTGATTTTTATAAACCAGAACCGTTAGTTTATTATCCGAGGAATTGATTTTGGTCAATAATAATCGCTTTTTCGATCTTCAATAATAATTACACCAGATCCAACTTCTGATGTTTCAAAATTTTCTCATGGCGCTCAGTGCGGTCTGGTCGAATATTATAATATGCAAAAATTTCTTTTTCAATCAAATTTCCATACAAAATTGAATCACGTTGTACTAATTCAGGAATCAACCAAATCATCTCAAATTTTATACTGATGATTGGTGGCATCCAAAACATATGGGAGCTAAAAGTCAATTTTTGCAGCGGTCTAATATACATACCAATGTATGAAAGTATTTATCCATAAATCGCAGTTGTTTTTTACAAGTTAATAAAATATGCAATTTTTTTCCAATTATTGGCATTGTGCCGCCATGCCAAGCGAAGCCACTCAGATAACATTAAATTTTTGAAAGGTCGAAACAGTTTGTCAAAAGCTTTCTTTCTATTTCATTTGGCATGGCCTTCTTCGAAAATGTTTCCACTTTTCCTCGTTTTCCTACACATTCAGTGACATTGTTTGTTTATATTTTCAGTTGAAACGTATTCAGAAGGAATGAATAGCGCAGAGGAATTCTTCACGACTGTAAGTAGCTCACAGCGTAAACAGATGCTCGTGCAATTTTCAAAGCTAATCTGTAAACTCCTCTCTCATATTCGGTTTACAGATCATGAAGGAAACAAACACCTACGTAAGCTGGCCCTGTCGCCTCAAGATCGGAGCAAAAACGAAGAAAGATCCACATATCCGAATTGTGGGCAAAATGCCGGATGTGATGAAAGCCAAGGACCGGGTAATGGCCCGTTTAGACTCTCGGGTAAGTGATTGCGTGGATGTTTGCTCGGAACAAACAGATTAAATCTATGGGCGCGAACGCTTTTTCTAACAATGCAATGCTGCTTTCTCGGTACCTTTTCCAGGGAAGCCGCGTCATAATGAAAATGGATGTGTCCTACACGGACCACTCATTCATAATTGGTCGCGGGGGCAACAACATCAAGCGGATCATGGAGGAAACGACGACCCACATCCACTTTCCCGATTCGAACCGATCGAATCCAACGGAAAAGAGTAACCAGGTGTCGCTGTGCGGCAGTTTGGAGGGTGTCGAGAAGGCTCGGGCATTGGTACGCATTTCGACGCCGCTGCTCATCTCGTTCGAGCTGCCCATTCTGGCTCCCGGAAAAACGCCGCCAGACAACGAAACGGCCTACGTCAAGGAGGTGGAGAAAGAATTCAATGTGCAGGTACTGTAACGTTTCATGGCTCATAGATTCATTCCCATTTCGGGAGCAATTGAAAAACAACTTTTGGAAGGCAAAGTGGTTGGTTTACTAGTAAAAACAGTTATCTTGACTTGGTAACATGCTTCATGAAAAGAATTGAACAATCAAGTTGCTATCTTCAGCGGAAACTCGAATTCAAGTTTTTTTATTTAACTGTTAAAATTAGTCTGTTCCTATTGATTCGCAAAGATGGGCTGGCTTATTAGACTGAGTCGATTTGGGGTCATTTTGAATTTCTCAAACCCTGGGGTCTAAAAAGCTTAGTTTTTGTCCAAAACTCATCCTTGATTTTTTGCAGAATTCTTAGGTAACGATAACATGAGTAAATTTGTACTTTTAGGTTTGTATGGGAAAATTGTAAATTTTGTAGTGGAGGGTGGGGTAACGCGGGCCACTCTTATTACCCCAGCTGTGTGTTGAGGTAAAAATCCTAATCCAACTGTCATCGTCAACGCTTTGCGTAAGCATGTTTTTCTATATGTTGTTGACTTATGTACGCATCATATGCTTCTTTTATTAAACTAGCCTAGAAAAATGTACTTGCATAATTAAAAAACCACCCACAAAATTGCATCTTTGGGAGACCTAAAGTACTTAACAAAATTATGCTTATACGCTTATGATCTTAGTTTGTCATGTTCTTTCACGAGGAAAAGAAATTTGTGTTGAAACATCAATAATGGCTTTTTTTTTAATCCGGATTTAGCTCTGCATCCGTCCGAATAAAAAACGACTTTCGGTTTCCGAGTTATTCCACACGTAGGTGTGCGTGAGAATGAACGCAATGTTTACATGCAGCTGTCTATTTGTTCTTCCTTCTGGGTTTTTTTACTCGGTTCTTCACATCCGGATTGCCTTTTTTCGTGTCCGGATTACACTGGACAGCAGATAGTACGATTTTTCTTGACTGAGAGGTTCAAAATCGCGACAATAATCATTTTTCCGTTCATTATTTCAACTGTTTTGCTTTCAGCCACAAACAGCTGTTTAATGTTTTGAAAACAACGTTGAGAGTATTCGTGAACTTCTCGCAAAACTGACTTTCTTCTCAGGGTGACTCCGTCCGTTTTTCGAGCGAAACTAGGTTGCCTCTAGAGCAGGGGTGAGCAACCTTTTGAACCAACGGGCCAATTTAAATTTGAAAACATGTCGGCGGGCCGCACTTAAGATATTTTTTTTTGTGATAATTATCAGAACTTCACATCATTTTTTAAAGCTACAAATTTTTGGCAAAACCAAATCTGAAAAAGAAAAGATAAGACAAATTCACGAGTTCAAAAACAGTAATTCAACACGGCTTTTTATATACCCGATATTTAAAAGGTACCTCGCTTAATCTCTGTCATTTTTAAATTTTCTCAATTTTTTAATAGTACTTCTTGGCGTATATTCGTTTTTACAACATTCTTGTTTAAACCGATGATACTATTCGTCATCACTTCCATTTAAAAATCTTTTGGAGCTACCACAGTGATAACTAAGAGTGTGATAAATATATTTTTAAAGAAATCAAAGTCTTCTTAGCGTTGTATGTTAAATCACTTTTTTTGACTTTCTGTGATTTTTTTTCTACCCATTAAAACTTGTCCTCATAGCCTAGTTTTTTTTTCCTACAATCGTTAAAAAACTCGTTTGTTTAAATTGAAGTTCTGTATTGGATCATTGCATTCAGATGTTGAGCAAGGTTGTCGAAATCACAGAAAAATGTTCAATTTCACTTAATCTAAGCATCTATCTTCAAAACTACTGATTTAAGAATTTTTATCATTTTTAAACTTATTTTGATATCATTGCGATAGGATTTCAAAAGCTTTATTTTGACTCTGGTAATGTGGATTGCGAATTATAAGTGAAATAACTCAATTTATCGATGTTTGTGATAAATTTTCAATCAAATTTCTGAAAAAAGCATCACAGATAATCGTCAAATTATTTCGGGTGGAATCACAAAATTTCAGATATCAATTTTTTTATCAAGAAACAATAATTTTTGTGGGTTGATTCATGCTGATAAACAATATAAAATCGTTCACCCAGGCTTTATTATTTAAGTTTTGTAATTTTTGTCAATATTCAGATATTAAAATAAATCAAAAGTTTTGGGTTTATTTTTTTTCCAGAATTTGAATGCTAACAGAACAAGCCGTTTAGCCAAAAAAGGTAGAATAATTAAAAAAATCTGCTGAGCATATTTATTATCATTCAACTTTATATTTTTGCTTGAAATAAAAATAGGTAATAACTTCACTAAACCGGCTTTGAAACTCATTCGATCATGTGTAGGTTCCGATTTTTGGCTGTTCTTCCGACTCACTTAAATGGATTTAGGAGTTTAAAAAGTATGCTGAATAAAAAAAAACACTCCAATATTACGTTATGCCAATAAACAACATTGCATTTAAACCTGGAACAGAACGTAATAAACGCTTAAAATGCCAGAAAAAAGTTAACAATCTGAACTTTTCCTTCATTGTTGAAAAAAGTTAAGGCATAAAAATTAAAAAAAAAGCTTCGCGGGTCGCACACAAGGGTCACGCGGGCCACATGCGGCCCGCGGGCCGCGGTTTGCTCACCCCTGCTCTAGAGCAATAAATGTGCACGATGACAGCAGTTAGAGTGAACCTAGGTTGCCCCTGGTTTGCTTCCAGGAGAAAAAATACGGTATTAGTCACACAAACGCAACCAATTTGCAAATCATAGCTTGTGGGGAATCGTGGATCACCGATATTTTGGTGTTTTTATACACATTCAGAACTTAAAATACGTGATTACTATCTGTAAAGTTTTCTTATGCCAAATTAAGAGTTATGAATAGTGTATTGTCCATTTTTTCTAATGCGATAAAGACGAACATAAATCCTTTATATGGAATTTTGTCGAAATGTTCACGAGCCAGGTTCTAGGAACTATTCGATCGTACACAACTCTCATTTTTATTTCCTCATCTGAAACTGCTTTAAAATAACTAAATGAACTACGAAATTTCAGTTTTGTGTCAACTTAAAAACTTTGCACGTTATCTAGTCAATTTGGATTTGGTGGCCCACGTTTCCCCATAGTTTTTCATTATCAAAAAAATACTTTTTTTAAAACAGTCTGAACTCGGGAAATTCATGTATTAAAAAATAATAAAAAATCTCTTATGATACTTTAAAAATGTTAAAAACCTTTCCATTTATTTCTTTTTCTTTTTATTTTTTACAATAAAGGTGCTATGAAACAAAGAAAAAAAAGTTGCCCATGATACCCCACTTTTCCCTACTGAAAAATAAACATTATTTTTAGTTCTTCTGTAGAATTGAGTCTGCTGATGGTTTTTGTTCTTATTTATAAATTCTCAAAA
Source organism: Uranotaenia lowii (assembly GCF_029784155.1). Lineage (NCBI taxonomy): Eukaryota > Metazoa > Arthropoda > Insecta > Diptera > Culicidae > Uranotaenia > Uranotaenia lowii. The sequence continues at coordinate 123,143,255 of NC_073692.1, forward strand.
GGAGATTTTCCGCTGAACAACTTTGTCGAAGGCTGTAACTTCGTAATCAATTAGGCAGAAAAATTAATAACTGTTTAACAGGGGTATGCCTTTTGGCATTGAAGAACAATAAATTAATTTGACATCGCTGCTGGATGCCTAGCGAAGTATTGCTAGTAGTGATGCAATACCTTGCTAGGCACCCAAAAGTGATGTCAATTGAATTTATTGCTTTTCAATGCCAAAACGCATGCTCCCATTCAACACCTGATAACTTTGTTGTCTAATTAGATACGAAGCTACGGCACAGAGAACAGACGTACAAGCTCGAACAAAAAATCTTCAAAAAAGTGTGTAAAATTTCAAATGCTGACATCCAAAAAATACGTTGAAAATTGACTGGAAACAGTGCCATCTATTGCGCCGTTCAAAAGTTAGCAATCAAATTTTCAACAGCTCAGTTTTCGAAAAGGCGTAATCGTATATGATCGACATTAATAATTTAACTAATGTCGGTCTAAAATAGACGGGTTCCATTCATTGCTAAATGAATGCAATAAGAGTTACTTGTGATTATGTAGAATTTCATTTCCTTTATTTTATATGGTTTTACTTTTTCACTTTTTCAATGAGAGAAACAAAAAAGAAGTTTTATTTTCAAATTAACGTAACTATTCCGGTTATTTTTCTTCATCCATCATCAGATGTCTCCCAGAGTAACCCGAAACGCTAGCTTCATTTAAAATAAAAGAAAGTTGTTCAATTCATTGAAAATAGTCAATAAGTAAAACCGTATAAAAAGCACCGGTGATCATTCCTTTATTTTTTCACTACTGAGTCAGACTAACAGTTCATCAATAAGCTTTTGCACTTCTTGAACGTCAAAGAACGAATCGAATATATTCAGTCAATAAGGAACATTCTTGACGATCAGCCTTACCCATCAGAACTGATTCTAGAAATCTCAAAGCGCGTTACTTTCAAGTATCACTTTTGCATTTCATTGTCCAAAATTAAGCACAGTTTGAACGAAATAGCAATTAACTTTTAATATATCTTTTCGTTATGCAAACGAACAAAAGTGTTACAAAACTTTTACAGTAATTTTTTTTGAAACATGCCAAACAGTTCATACGACCTGTTCAAAACTGACCAAAATTTGGTTTTTTTTCTCAGTTTGGTTTTGACAGTTCTTTTTGGTGTTTTTGGAGACATCTGGTGGCCCAACCAAAAAACAAAAATTGGTTCTTAACGATCGTTGGAAATTTTACACAAGTTTCATGGGCTAGCTTGTATGTCTGTTCTCTTTGGCTACGGTCATCGACAAAGTTGTTCAGGGGGGTTGCTTAAAAGAATTTATAAATTTCCATAAAAACCATTAGCAGACTCGATTTCACAGAAGAAACAAAAATGATCTTGCTTTTTCAGTACAAAATATCTAGTTATCCCATACAAACTCATGTAATCGTTACTTTAAAATTCAGCAAAAATCCTTAATGAGTTTTGGACCACAACAAAAGAACCCAAGGTTCGAGAAATTCAAAAATGACCCTAAATCGGCTTAGTTGACTGGCTTATTGTTACCAATAACCCAATTGCGATAATTCAGGTCCTAGGAATTATTACAACAACCTAGAACACATTCCATCAAACGATTTTCGGTTATGCTGAAAATGATGGTCACATTATAAAAATATATCCTGTAGAATCCAAAGGTACGCGAAACAAACCTACTCACTGGATCGGAAGTTATTTGGTAAACAGCTACGCAGCTTTAATGTAACAAGGTTCGCAACCAACTGCCCTCGTAAATATTGAATCGTCTCCGAAGTTGCTTGAGAAAAACCTCTCTCCCTGATTGTCTCTTTGTATGGAAGGGATGCCAGTAGCAAACCATAATCCATATTTAACACAACTCTACATATCCCAAAACAGAAAGAGCTGATTTTCTCACTAACTCGATTTTACATATGGGACTGTTATGGAAGTAGGAGCAGAAGATTAAGTCTGTGTGAATTGAAAGAATTCAAGTGATTGAAAAAAAATACCTCAAGTTTGAATTTTTCGTTAAAGCACATAAGCAGCGTCCAAATCACATAGCCACTAAACGAATTGTTTTCTTCATTTTGATAAAAATAACCCCCAAAAATTTGGTTTGGGGTGCCGAAAATAACACTAGATTCGAGGATTTTGTTAAGTCTCTCGAACAATGTGAATACAACCGAAAAAATAAGGGCAGTTTTTCATTTTATATCCGGGCTGGACCGGACTTGTTTTAATTTTTTTTTTATAGAAAACCGGGCAAGCTCGGATAAATCTGGACAATGTGATATGCGTATGCAAAGATGGTTATTAAATTTGCGACATTCTTGAATTCCACCTTAAGCACCGAATCTTGTATCATTTATATAAAAACACTAACAAAACATGAATTTAGACATATGCATTCAATTGGAAAAGAGATACAGCGTCACCTAAATGTATCCGGTTTTAGCGTCCAATAACTCCGCTAATTTTAAGCCGATTTTGTAAGATGAACACAATTTCGAAACGCCATATAATGATATTTTAGCTATGAGCCTATACACATAAAAAAACGCGCAGATTTTGAAGCGCTTTACATTGAAAACGATCGTTCAATGCTGAAAACTTTAAAAAAAGTGCAGAAGTGTGAAAAAAAAATCGGATTTGGGTTGGCTTGATCGTTCTTGGAATTTTAAGATACCAGATATTTTTCCTAATTAATATTAAAATACTTATGTTTACGTCAGCGAACCGAAGAACATTGACGAACTGAAAAAGCTTAAATAGTCGCTAAAGTAATGAATGCGTATATCTGAAAACCCATTCGTTTGATCGAAATATTTTCTATGAAGAAAATGAAAGTAATTTTATGTTAATTCATGATAAAATTTGTCAAAAATTCAGACATGATATTTATCAGTTTATTTTTCTACTTATACTTCGTCTAATCTGTATTTTAGGTGGCTGCATTCTTTTCTTTTATTTTCTGATACTTTTTGATACAAAACTTCTCTTTAAAAATACAAAAGGCAATTTAGTGGAGACTGATGTTTCGAAATCAACAAAACTTAATTATTTTTGAGTCACTTAAAAGGATTTTTAATGGAATTTCTGCTGGCAAAATCTGACAAAAACTAAACAAAACCATCATGATATTGAACTTAAAGTATAATCGGTTAGTATAGATCGTAAGTTGCGAAGGGTGCATATACGATTACTCATTTAGGCTTTTAAAAACAGCGAATATCATAGTTTTAGTTTTAAAAATTGCTGTTTTCTTTTTCACAGGAGCAGAATCTTGGCAAATCATTATATTAAAAAAAAACAAAAGGAAAATTGATACCACAATATGCTAGGGACCTTGCCACTAATAGACATGTTATAGGATTCAAACGCTGGAATTTGTATGAAATGGGATTTTTCTTAAGTTTTGTCGTTCATCAGAAAACATCTTTCTCATAGCCTCAGTAAAACAGTTTCCGAGCTCTGGAGCTAGCATAAACTTGTTTTTTGAGGTTAGGTTTGAATAACTTACAACTAAGCAACATTGTCAGCTTATTGGAGCAAAAATTGTTAGACATTTCAGCGATCTACAATAATTTTTTTTTTATTATAAAAAATAAAAAAATTCTGATATGAGATTTGACTTCAAGTCATCAAGACTCTTAATTGTAGTTGCCGATCATGTGCTTCTTTCCGATGCTTGATTGAATTTTTGTGGACATTTCTGACAGTGTTTGTTGCATCGTGAATCTCTTAGAAACGCATTATTTTACTAGTTAAGGAGCTATTAGTAAAAGAAAGTGTCCCATTTCTAAAAGAACTAAGCTTAATAACGCCCGAAAACTGGAAAATGGTTGCCATGGATCGAGTGATTTTTAGGAATTATGTTCATCCATTAAGTCGTGAGACGGAATACTATAAAAAAAATAACGCCCAAAATGCTGACCAATGTTATACAGAATGCCTGTAAATAAGCTGAATTGCCTATCAAATGGGGATGGTCATTTTATCGGTGGTGTTTTTTTTTAAATCTGGTTTGGAAAAAAACGCATAAAATACCCAAAAATTTTTTTGAAAATCGGTTGAAAAATAGAGAAGTAATCAACGTTGAAATCGAATACATTCAGATGGCACACCCTGTAGTTTATTGAGTTGCTCTAAAATTTTATTATCAAGGCTCTTCGTATTTCAGAGTATCCCATGACTTTCCAAGAAAACCCAGAAAAATTCTTTGAAAGACTTAAATGATAAAAATTTCCAACGGCCATACATAATTAAGGATATGAGACCCTCAAAGCCAAAGGGTATAAGTGACAAAATGGTCGATTTTGAGATAATGATGCCAAACGATTCTTCATATTTCAAACTATATTTGGTGATTTTTTCAGATTTTTTGAATTTTATTTACATACTATTACGTTAGAGAGCAAAACACAAATTTTCAAAAAAAAATATGGAAAATGACCAAACACAACAAATTTAAAGCGTGTTTTCTCGAAATAAGCTTTTATGGACTTATACCCCTTTGGCTCCAAGGGCCTCATATATCCTTGTACCGATAATATCGGGTTTAGGAGGATGTAATACCGTAATTCGGTATTGGGAAAATATTCCGCTTTTACAAGTTTTCGGTTTCGGTATTTCCGGTATTGGATAAATTTGTATGTTGAATTCTACTTCAGTTTTCCAGAAAACCATTTTGTTATAATAGTTTTTTGAATTGCCGAACCTCAATCCGTTCGGCCTTAATGTGTCTAATTTTGTTTAAAGCAAAATTCATGTTTATCTGATATTATAATTATTTTGAAAGTGCTTGAAACTGATATCTTTTATACGAGCTTTAATCTTCCAAAAATGTATATCTTTTAAAATGTTATGGAATAAAACAAAGGCTATGGTTGCCATATTTTAGAATCAGTTCTTCCACAAATAAACGCTTTATCAAATCTGTTTCTAGATTTTCATTTCTTTTTTTAGGTGTAGAAAATCAGAAAGTTTTCCAATTCAAACTGTTATTTTAGAATAGAGGCATTTTATATACATGATGAGGGCATAAAAATACACTCTTTTTTTCACTTTGAATTAATTACTAAACCATTATCAAAGCTGAAATAACCTTTATTTTGTATGTTCATCGACAGGATGGCAACGTCAAACTGATACACTTTGTTTAGTGCGTTAAATTCAGAAAATTTGTTATTTTTATTCGAAATCAATTTCAATATTCATCAGTTGCAAAATTACAAACAAATAACTTGAGTTCAAATTTCTCATCTTTTTTTAAAAAGAAAAATCATGGTTGATAATCTTTTTTTTTCTTTCAGGTCATATTTTCAACACGCCCAAAATTACATTCCTCACTTGTCCTTGTGAAAGGATCCGAAAAGGAAGAACTCAAAGTAAAGGAAGCAACCCGTCGCCTGATGGACCTGATGTGTGAGAACATTGCAGTAAGTTTGTAAAATTTTCCTCGAACATTCTCTCTAGTTTTAATCAGTTCGAATTGGACTTCGATTATTATTGGCAAATTTACCACCATTATTTTTATTTATTTTTTCCCCAGAGCCAGATTCCGGTACAGATGCAGCTGGAAATATCAACCCAACATCATCCGATTGTTCTGGGCCGAGCCTCAACCAATCTACGGGAAATCATGAGCAGAACTGGGACACAGGTGATTTTTGCAATTTTAAACACACATAAATGTGTTATCTAAACACATGCCAATTAAAAATAGGTAAGCTTATATTTTTTCCTGTTTCCCCATTTCAGATTATGTTCCCAGATGCAAACGATGTCAATATCAAGCCAATCAAGCGCTCTCAAGTCACAATTACCGGCACAATAAATGGAGTCTACCTTGCAAGACAGCAATTAATAGTAAGTATCGTCCAATCTCGATGGAAAATTTCTGGATTTTCTGTTTCCCTACCGTAGTCGGATCAAAAGATGTAATCGCAATTTATTTTCAATTATAACAGGGCAGCCTTCCAATTGCATTGATATTCGATTATCCGGAGAATACGGTCGACTCGGAAGAAATTACCAAGCTCATGTATGCCCATGATGTGTTCATATCGGTCCGGCAGAAGTCGCGCCAGAGCACTTTGTGTATCGTAATTAAAGGAATTGAAAAGTTTATTGCCAATATCTATGAAGCTCGCTATCACCTGCTAAAATGCACCGGACCCCGAGTGGTGGTGGACATTCCCCGTTCCTATCTGGGGCCCAACGAGCAGGCCAAGAATTCCCAAAACGTATCCCAACTGTTGGCTGGACCAACGCCACAGCCATATTCGCCTCTTTCACCGATCAATCCGATGCCATTCGGAAATAATGCATGGCCTTCGCCGACTCCCCCGGCGGAATTTGCTCTCAATCAAATGCGGAATCAACTTCAGAATTTGCAGCTAGGTTGCACTAAAATCAATCAACCTTTGTCGCTGCCTCCAGGGTTGGTCAATTTCAGTCCCAACGGTAAACCGATTCTTCCATCGTTGAATGTTTCCCAGAATCATCTGCAAGTTCCTGGCAGCTCTCATCATCACGTTTCACTCAGTGGTCGCAGTTCAACCGGAAGCAACGGTAGCAGCGTTCCCAGTATCGTTTGCCAAAACACAAGCCATAGCAGCGCAGGAGGTGACCATTCTAGTGGATACCACAGCTTGAACAGCTCTCTGGATCAGCAACTTCAATCGGCTAACACTTCGATTCCGGGATCTTCCGGATCGGCATCGAACTCGATGATCCAAAGCTCACCGGAACACGGTGTAAATATGGCCCTGCTGAATCGTTGTCGGCACATGAGCTACAGTGACAGTCCCCAGTACCAGGCGGATTATGCGGACCAACGGACGCCGATGCCCTACGAGCAGAAGGTAAGTGGTAGAGTTCTAGTTATGTTCTCTTGTTTTTAAAAAAATGATTAACCTGAGGTTAAAAAAGTTTGTTATGGTTCATCCTTGGGGGATTGAGATTAAGTGAGAAGATATGTTAATGTTCACACAAGTTGTGCAGCCAATGTATGACATTGTGGTACAGTTTAGCCAATTTTGGGGGAAAATTAGTATTGAAATGAGAGAAACCACGCAGTGCTCAAAAAGATATAAAGAATGCGAATTAGAGTGCCCCAAATGACCTGACATTTGAAAAAGCTTAGCACTGCAGGCTTAAATTGATCTTAGGCCTAGTACAAGATGTCATGCCAAATTTGGGCCAGATCGGATCACGGGAAGGGGTCGCTCAGGGGTTTGTATGGGAATTTGAGACATTTTGTTCGGGAGGAACATAAAAGTCCAGTTTTTTATTAATTACTTCCTTTTCCTTCGGCCGATTTCTTTCGAAAACGGTTTTTCTTAAAGTTCAAACTATGACAAATATTTTATCCAAAGACTGCTTTTCAATAAAATGTAGGATAAAAAAGTTATTAGACTTCAAAAATAGGGTACCTTTATTCAAAATGTTCGAAGCAGAGTCTCTCATTAATAGTGGTGAATATCACCCTGCAAGAAGTTACCCCATTTTTGAAGTCTAATAACTTTTTTATCATAAGTTAAATTGAAGTGCCGTCTTTGGATGAAATATTTGTCATAGTTTAGGCTTAAAAAAACCATTTTTGGAAAAAAAAAAACCGCCCGAAGGGGACCATATAGAGTTTGCCACGTGGTTGCGCAAAGATAATATTCCCCCCTCGTGTTTCATCTTGGATAACTTTTAAACGCGTGTACCAATCCTGACCTGTAAAAGTCAGCTTCTACCGTGAATCAAAAAAAAAATTTAAATTCCATTCAATCGTGGGCCAGTGATCGAATTTTTCATCGTGGACTACTCATTAGCTTCAGCACAAAATAGTTTGATTTTGGTCACTTTTTTCCATTCTTTTGCGAAATTTTCGATAGAATGTGTAGGCTTCATATGTTTTGTCAAACACAATTTGATAAAGACCCAAAAAATTTCAATCAACTTCGCTCGAGCGAATTCATCTCCTTCGGTACAATCTGGACTTTGAAGGATTGGTATCAAGCCATCGTGAGCCATCCTTTGAGTAGTAAACTGATGCCATATCTGGCCAGAACAATACTGGATGATCATGCTTGCGGATCATAGGCAGTTGACGACGCAAATACTTTTCATGTTTTATTTTAAAAAAATTATACCGTACGAACTTGAAAAATTTTGATAGTGCAGTAAATAGTTCCTAATTTCAAAATTTTCTAACAGATTTCTGAAAAATCTCTCACATCCAAAATAGGTTCATAGAATATGAAATCATCTCAAAATAACTATGAAAATAACCTAAATTAAAAATAAATTGATTTGACGACGCTCTTATGCTGATTTTATTTAATTCATCATATAACTATTAACATGTCAATATAGAAAATTAATGTGAGAAGAGAATTTTTTTTACAATTCCGCGAATTTTGATCAAAATTTTGAAATTTAGGTGTGTGGGCATTTTTTCTTTAATTATAATTTATTCCATCAGTGGTTGTTTTACACGAGACACAGAAACTTCATGTTTCATTTATCTTATTTTGTTATTTTTTTGATGTTTTTCATATTTCAAATTTTAACTTTTTCTTCGGTTTCAATTGGTTCTCATGATTTTTTTTACCAACAAAAATGTTCCATGATCTGGTCAATAATCAGAAGAACATTTGAGAATTGAGAAACCGTTTTTATGGTTTTTTAGTTATTTCTTATTTAAAAAAAAAATCAATCCTTAAATTTATACTGGTAGTGCTTCAAAGTATGAAATGATTGTTTGATTGTTTTTTTTTTAGAAAACTGAACCTAGAGATCCAATTAAATATCAATTTAGTTCGTGATTCGGCAGGTTATTTGCTTAAGAGCCAAATTTGAAGAAAAGTGGTTCAACTCTTCGAACTCGTGCTCCAAAAATGGCAGCAAAAGCAGCCCAAATCGCAATATTTTGTAGTTCAGAGATATGGGAATCCATTCAACTTTAAATATGTGTGGAGTTATGTGGATTTTTTAATCACTATTTGAAGTTTGATAACCTAAAATATTTATCGTGTTTTTCAACTAGATTTCATACATATTTTTACTTTCAGAACATTTTTTTAATGAATAAGGTTTAAAATATGCCTGACAAAAAGGGCCTTTAGTAAAACTTTTTTCCTAGTACTTTTGTAATTCATTTTAGCTGTTAATTGTCTTAAGAACATTCATTAGTTGGACAATTACCCATAAAGTGAAAGTTTCAAAAATTAGCATGCTACGACAAAAATAAAAACACTAATTTCTATGTTTGATGATTTGGCGTCAAAATTTTTTGTATATCATCAGAATATGAAACTTTGCTGAAATAATTATTTTTCTATCTCTATTCAGTGTAGAGTTTTAAAGTTTTTTGTTGAAAACAAACTTTAAAATTGTTTTTTACTCCTAACTATAGTTCGCATTTAATGAATATAAATAGAAAATCATGCCATTTGCACTAGATGTGAAGAATCTACGGTCTTTCCTCCCGAAGTTATTGCAATTTAAAATTTTATTTTTCCTTAGCTTTTCAAACTTCTACGGTAAAATGAAGCTAGTGGATCTCTAAATTAAACACCAGATTTTGAAGCATAATTTGAGTACAGTTATTTTCGATTCTATCACGTTTAAAAAAAAAATTACATGCTAATGGCGAAACAATGAGTTTGCCAAAGTTTTATAAATGATGAGGTAATGATTTAAACAAGTAGTGGGCATGGTAATTATGCATCAGATTTGATCTTAAATGCATTCAGAAAACTTAACCTCATAAGAAATAGAATTGACTTACTTTATAGTGCTCTCCTGCAAAGCAGTTTCACGATTTTACCTCAAAGCCAAAGCATGTAGAATATTGATTTGAAAATGTTCATATGAGAGTACACAATTGATTGAGACGAATACTTTTTACGTAAACTGAAAATACATTTTTCTCTTATTTCGCTCAAATAAATAAACTAAATTGTAGCGTAAAGTTCACCAGAAAAATACCTTATAATTCGTCTTTTTAATTACACACAAAAACATAACTCATCAAAACTATTCAAAAATCTGCTATCAGATAAGCTCTTTGGAGCCAGAGATGTCAATTTTTAAAGGTTAAATTGGAAATTAACTGCCTCATTTAATGATGCATAGACGCAGTTTTTTGCCAAAATTTTATAGCCAAAAATGAGCGTCCTATACAAAATTGCAAAATTTTATACACATTTTATCCTTTTTTTTAACATTATTGTCCATTTTGCAGATGCCTCCTATTCACCGTTTAATAAAACATAAATATATTTTTTTTCCCGAATTGATAATGCTGTAATTTTAATATGTTTATATTTTTATCGTCACAGTTTCGACCAAATGAATGGTATAAATAATGAAACAATATTGAGGAGGACATGCACAACTTGGAACCTCAAAAGCGTATTTTTCTCGAAATTAAAATTTTAAAACAATTATTCTTTTCGACTTAAAAGGCCTCGCATAATCTTTTATGATAATTCTTACATTTCTATATTGAGAAAAAAAACCAAGTTCAAGTAAAAAATAAAACTCATATACCATACCATACCAAGAAACATAAAAACACGAAGTAGAAACGCGGTTCTTGTTTTTTTATTCATTTTTAAAGACTGGAAACAAGTTAAGTATGATTTTGAACACTTTTGAAAAAAAAAAAACAGGGATTTAGTAGAAAAAAGAATTGTGATAAAATCGAGCATCAATATGGCAAGTATTTAAAAACTCGAGCAGTGATTAAATTGAAAAACTTCAGAAGTACAGAATCTGTACAACAAATTTAGGAATAAATTATTTGTCTTATTCGTCACGCCTGTTTTTGAGTACGGTTGTCATAAATTTGATGAATTGTTAGTTTTTGACGAGGAAAGCGAGGTTTGCTCGCGTATTATATTTTTTTGTCTTTTTATTTGCTGCCAGACGTGCTGAGAACAGTAGCGTCCATTACCAGGGGGTTCATACGAGCTTTTTGGTGTGGGGGAGTGTGGTGGGCCGCTACATTAAAAAAAAGAGATTGAACCATGCTTTAAATGCACATAACTTATCAATTTTCAGCTGAAACCAAATAGCACATCAAAAGGTATTGACATTTTTTCAGCTTTACAAGTAAAATATAAAAAAAAAATAATGAAAAAAACTTTTTCATTTGAGGCCCTTGGAGCTAAAGGGGTATGAGTGCATTCGAGGAAACACGCTTTTAACTTGTTGTGTTTCACCATTTGCCATAAATATCCCATAATCCCATAAGGCGGCATCCATAAATTACGTAACGCAAAAATGCACTTTTTTGACCCCCTCCCCCCCGTATGTCACAAATCGTAACGCTTTGACGTACCCCCTATGAAAATTACGTAACGCTGATAATAACCCCCCCCCCCCCCATCTTCTCATGTTTTTAAATACTAATTTTCGAAAATCAAAAAAAGATTTTAACGTATATTTTTTAAACGTTCTTCAAAACAGAATAAATATCTATCCAAATCGCTTCTTAGTTCTCATTGATGATAACTCTCTGATAAAATAAATTGATTGTATTTTTACGAGTTGCTCTCTGCTTGTTCACTGATGATCTATCTTGCTTACTTCATTTAGTTCATGGAGCATGGAGTAATATTCATCGGAATAACCAAAATTGCATTTTTCAAATCAATTGCCAAAAAACTCAAATTTCCGTCTTGAGGTTGAATTGAGTTCTTGGGAGTGAATGTACCAAAAATTCGGTTTTCCAACGGTTATTTCACGAATATTCAATACACATTATGATTTAAGGAGTATATCTCAGAATCTTTAAAGAGGAAAGATTACATACCAGTTTCAATCATGTTAAAGCTTACAAATTTAAAAGTTTTGGTTTGCTCACCATTCTGCAAAAATTGCATGACATCAAAATAGCTGCGATAAGTAAACTGACATTTTTAAGGAAAAATCGTTACGTAACGATGAGCATACCTCTTCCCCCTCCTCTATGTCACAATTCGTAACGCTCGAGCTTACTCCCCTCCCCCTCGGTGCGTTACGTAATTTATGGATGCCCCCTAAATCAAAAAGAATTTGATCTAGCGAGTGTTAAAGTATGTGAATAAACTTCTAAAAATCCAAAAAAAAAACATCAGATATAGTTTAAAATATGAAGAATCGTTTGACATCACTAACTCAAAATCGACCATTTTGTCACTTATATCCCTTTGGCTCTCAGGGCCTTATTTATAGTCGTCAAAAAGATTAAAAAAAATACCAATTTTACCTAAAAATATTCTTCGAAAAAACCATTTTATAACTTTTATAGAGTTACAACTTTCATCTGTAGCCCCATTTTTCACTAGCCCCATTTTACCCTAGAAGTTCGAAAAAAAAAACAGAAAAACTTCAAACCTAGTGCAAAATGTGCATTTTGAGTGTCTCAACAAATGCTTTGAACATGTTTATTTCAAACTAAGCAAGTTTAAATATAAAAACGATTTTAAAGTTTTTTTTTAAACTCAAAGCTTTTAAAATCTGCACTGAATAAAGATAGAACACCCATTATTTCAGCAAAGTTTAATTTACCCGATCAGGAGGGAAAAACTAAATTATATCAAGATGAGATATTTTGATACTAATTTTTTTCCTATCTAAATGAGTTATTATTCAGTACTCGTAGGATGTTAAAATATCTCAAATTATATCAAAAAATCTATACGATCATAGCTAAATTATATCAATTTTAGATATGCTCCTTTCAAGATTCTATCTGGTTCAGATAGCATAGTTTGATATTGGGCAGAACAAAACCTATCAAAATTATAACTTATCTAGATATGAGTGCTTCGAGAAAAATTACTAGTGGAATGTCAATAAACCATATTTTTTGCTAAAACCATGTTCCATTTTTGGTTTCCCAAAAATTGGATCCAATTTTAAGGATCTGTTGAGCGAAACTCATTGATGTACGGTTTGGGCCTTTGACTTCGATGTCCGTGTTTCAGAAAAAGTTGTACTTATATCAAAATAAGATATAATCATTTTATTTTGGGACAACCCGAAAAAAATCTTTATCATTGAAAATTATCTCAACCCCATTCAAGTCTGTCAATCAGAATAAGATATAATTCAGATTAGAAAAAATTAAAATCTAAATTTTTCAGTACTTAATTATAACTGAATCAGATGTAAATATCTTGGTGAGATACATTTGAGTTATTATTTTGATATGCTCTCCTGATCGGGTATTGATGATATAGATATACAACTTAGTAGAAAAATTGTGACCGTATCTCATCAAAAATAAAAGTTCGTGTTTTTATTTTCCTCGTAGCAGACTGTGTCTAATTTTTGATACTTTAACGTTAAGGGAAACAGTCGAACTAGTAAATGATCTGAGGGCATCTAACGCTAGGAAGAAAAACAAAAGCACTTAGAAAAAAGTTCCACTTAAGGCCCTTCTGGACCACTATGCATTGCTTTTAACCGAATTTTCAGTACTGTATGACTTGGTGCATTTCAATGAACTGTCCAATGAGAGAAGCAACACATATTTTAGCAGGGAACATAGCAACATAGACTTGCGCATTCTTGCGATCTTTTTTCATGATGTGCGTTTAAGATGTCTAATAACGTATAATCCGTGTAATCTCCTAACTTTAACCAGAAATTATCTAAAACTATCATCTGACAGTGTACCTATACGTAACAAATGACATAATCATAGAGAAATAATGCTTCAAAGATGTTTGCCGGGTCCGTATTACTCGTTATTTCAAAACCTTGGGGGCTTAAATCGTTTTTCAGCCTGCCATAAAGCCCCACGCCATTTTTCGGCACATTTGGTTATCTCAATGGAGTCGCTCAATGAATCTCTAGTTTGCATGGAAGTTTGACAGCATTTGTTCTAGAAAAATAGAAAAAATCACTTTTTGGCTGTTACTTGATGCATAGATTGCTACAAATATGGTTTTCCTAATCTCATGTCCTTTGAAGATCGCCAGATGACATGGTGAGCGATAATCTCCAAGTAGTTCCAAAATGAGTGTGACAAAATAAAGCTATTCGATGTTGGTGTAGTATATCCATACTAGTAGTAGTACTAGTAGTATATGAGATTGACATACCTCACTTCTACCCATAACTTTTTATAGTAACTCGTATCATCTGGTGGTCTTCAAAGGAACTGTTTGAAGTGAAATCTAGATGATGAAGAACTGACCTTTTAGAGTTACCCAAATGTCCTGAAATTTGGGATAGAGCCTTCTGACAGGCCTGGAAACTATTTCAGCCCCTCATGTTTTGAATCCGGATTACAAGCCTATTTGTTTTTGGATCACCTTATTGTAGTCATCCTACTTAAATGCTGACGTTCTTCAGCCTTTTACCTATTGTACTTTTAGAATAATCCTGAAAGTTCACCACAACAATGGAATAAAAACACGATTGACATCCATTCAGTATATTTTTTCAGAAATTTGTTCCAGTGTTCAGAAAATAATCAATGAAGTTTCACTTTTTTGTAACAGAGCTCCCTGAACGATACGTTCGTGTTCAACTTTGACCCGCGCGTTGTCGCCGGCTACAAGGCGATGCACATGCCCCCGCAGCATGGCGAGTTGCGCACCCCGACGCCCTCCTGGCAGGGGCTGGGTCTCAGCCAGACATCTCCGGCACCGCTGGAAGCATGCGATCTGAGCTGGGCCAACAGCAGCGCCAGCAGCAACACCAGCGGCGGAAGTTGCGGGGGAGGCGGTGGCGGCGGCGGAGGAATCAATGCCGGCGGAAGTGGGGCGGCCGGAAGTGACTCGCGCCTCAACATGACTACCACGATGATCGAGGTTACTCCGATGCGTCAGAGGGAACAACTGTCGCAGTACAATGACGTCACTTCGATTCTGACCAGCCTGGGATTGGAGCATTATATAAGTATGGAATATCGATAAATTCCTTGAATGGACTGAATTTTGAAAAAAAATCTTCTATTTTGACAGAAAATTTCATCAATGGCGAAATTGACATGACCGTGTTCCAGACGCTCACCGATCAGGACCTTTTGAATTTGGACATCAAACCACTCGGTGCCCGTCGGAAAATACTGATGGCCATCCACGATTTGTACACCCGCCATCATGGCAATCCGTTTGCTAATATGTCTCCGGCTTCGTCATCCTCGTCGATGTCTCGCTTTTCTGGCTCGGCCGCTCCGGGAGCAGAAAGACGTACTTCCAGCGGACAGTAGTAAGAGGGCATTGAGACATAGTTGAATGGTGGGTTTGGAACACATGGATAACACTTTCAAACAAAAATTTAACCTTTGTTTTTGTGTTCTTTCAGTTTTTGTGCGGTTTTAAAGGGAAAAAAATGAAACTGTGAACGATGGAAAATCAGAAAATAACAGCCTTCGAGGAAATTAAAAACCCAATAAGAAGTTGGATTCAAATTTATCCTCGAAGGAATCGGCATGATATGATAATGATGAAAGGTTGCATAACGGGGTAAACGGACAAAATTGCTCCTTCAGTGCCTTAAGTCGACTTGAATTGGCAGCTTGTGTATGAAGGAAGTCCAACAAATTAAAAACATTTTTAATTAAATGCAACATCTCTTCAGCCAGCTGCACCAGATATAAGCCGCTCTAATTGCCTGCAGTAGCTATGCAGAGGCCATTTTTTCATCATCCACTGCGCCACCCATTCAAACACCACTGGCAAAGAAATTCTGCATCATCTAGCATCTGCATCAATATGCAGGCTTCATGTAACCGAGACCACCCACGAAACCCCTTGCATTGATGGCCATCAGCTTCCTTGACATATTCACAACATTCAATTAGCACCCTTCATTAGAAGAAGAAAAAACTCCCACTGACACACTCACACAAACACGAATAAACACTTTGCATGCGTTCCACATAGTTCCCATTCACCCATCATCATCTTTACTTTTCTTTTATATCAAACCATTCCACGAGAGCCAGGAAGCGGAACATGACATCGTTTGACCGCGTCTTAATTAATTTTCAACGGTTTTCACAATTACATCAGCCTGCATTCCGACAATTTTCTTCGCTGCATCGACTACCCTGGTATCAAGAAAAAAAAACCCACCAAGATCATTTAAATATAAATTTAATTTCTTCGGCCGGAAGTAGTGGCTCCAGAGAGCGATAAAAAGGGCAGGAGCCAGGTTTGCAACTGCAGGTTAAGTCATTCTTTTTCCAGGATCCAAACATCGCTCACTCTATACGTCTATCTATAGCTATTGTAGGATTGCCCAGGTGGCAGAAGAAAACAAAGTTTAGCTAGAAAGAATTTTTCCCCGCCCGTTGTCGGTAATGTTAAAAACTTTATTGTGTCAACGAACGACATCGAGACAAGTATTTAGGGACAAGATGTACACCCACAAACTCTCTCCATTCCCAACCCGCATCAGCCCACTAATTGTAAGCACTCGAGAAATATTTTAAATTATATTGCATGTTCAATTATATTATTCAGTATTGGAAACGAAACAAAAACGCCTGTGTATTATTTATAAATTCAAATCATTATTCGCATGTTAGGTTTGCATGATTTTCATTTCACATCTCTTAAGTGTTCATGTCAGATGAGTCTATCAAGCTTTGAATAAACTCTGGAAAGGAGATGATTAACAACCATTTATTTCACAGACAAACAATCTAAATAACTGATATTAATTTGCATTTAATTGAATCACATTAATTTACCTAAATAAAATCACCAGACACAAACAACAATAAATGTTTCAGTAAACTCAATTGTTTTCAATTTCAAAATTATCACGTATCTCCAAATTTTTAACTTGTTTTGAATGGAATGTATCTTATTCATGAATGTTCTAGAAATTGAAAGTTGGTCTCCACAGCCATCGTCAAACAAATCTGTTCTTATTACCTAAACAAAATTTTGAATTAAATTTTGAACTCAGAACAAATAACAATTTAAGCTAAAATTCCAATCTACATGAGCAGTTGAACGAACCCTTTCCCGTACAGCACTTATATCGGCACCGAAATATTCTCTCAAGGTACTTTTTCTAACACTAGTGATATCAAAATATCTTCATTAAATATTAAAAAAAATTCTCAATAAAGAGAGTTTTTGTACTTTTTTAATGTTTAATGCTGACTTTCTCGTAAATTTACGGTACAATTGTAATTTTCGATTATTGATTTTTTTAAATTTGATCTATACGCTTCAATAACCAAAGATCGTTTAGATGCAATGAAGGGAAATCGAAAATTTACTGCATCAGTAGATCGCTAGCTTTAATTAACTAGAAAAATTATAGATACAGCTTTTCATCACATAAACTAATAACAATATACTAGAAATATGTTGAATTCAAAAGGTTCGAAACTGCGTGAATAACAATCTCAGATATATTGGCTGTGATCTGAGGAAAATTGAAAATTGGAGGACACTTTAAACTTCAATGTTTATATAGTTAATTTTTCGACATAATTCTTGAACTCGATATAAGGTACACCGGGATAACTGTGGACGGTTTTTCCTATAGTTTAGCATTAAAAATCAGCAGTGGATCAATTTTGAAAAAAATACGCTCAATGTTACGCTCAAGAACATGTTGTTTGGAAATGAGATAAGCTTGATGAACGCAAGGGAGAAAAGTTATCATATAAATTGGTCTGAACTGCTGGAGTCTTCACTTACTCCGCTTAAAGGGGTAAGTGAGGATGGTACATTTTCCCTTTTATATCTCAGGAAATTTTCAACAAATTTGTGTTTTCTTGGTTGAATTCGTTACGTCATTGCTTAAACCTTCCATTAAGTTGAAAATGTTCATGATACTAGTAGTAAGGCATCTTTCAATGATTGTTGCAAGTAATTTATGTTGCAACTCACGAGATCCGGTTTTTTTTCGAAAAAGCATACTTATTCCTGAACAAACAAGTACTTTACCCAGCATCTCATGATCCTCATGTTAAATATAGCCAAATTCTGTTTTTTGTTAATAAACTCTTTTTTCTTCATTTTTAACCACCGTTTCTTTTCTTAACTGGTTGTTACTAATGTAAGCATTGTTTAAATGAATTTTTTTTTATTCCCGGGATTTCCCAATCGGGATTACCGGGATTAGACACCCTAGACAGAACGAATTCTACATTGCCAATAATTTGAACTCCGTGATTGCTCGAGACCATCAATTTCCTCCAGAGGTCGAAAGAATGGTGTCTGGAATTGGCAGCACACTCACTACAAACCGGCGCTCTCTCTTTAAACATCAATAACGGAGCCGGCCTAGTCCTAGTAGCAAATTTATAGATTTGAAAAAATGCGAAAGGGGTAAATTAACAATATTTCGCTTCAGGACCGGGTTTTCCTCAGCATCCTAGCATAAGAGTTTTTAGGTTGGAAGTTATTGTGAAAGGATATATTTGGCAATACTTTTGGCAAGTGTCTTGACAATTTTGTTATGCCCGTTATTTTGTTTTCTGTTGGAAAAAAAAATTCCACATTTTTCTGGGGAAATACACTTTTAATATGGCAAATATTCGTATCATTAACTTTCTTAAATTTGATGCAGATCGCATATTCTTGAAATGCGTTAAAACATGAGTTTATTGGAAATCAGTCTATCAGGTAGGATTGGATTGAGGGAGAAATTTAAGAAAATGACAAAACAGTGCTGTCAGAAATGTGTTCGGAATTTTATAAATAAAAGTTCTTACATTTTCTTCAACTTCTCTGTTGATCTAACCATTTCTGAAAAACGAATTTCCAATAAAGAAATACTAGGACTATATATTAGAATAATGTGGCAAGAATTTTTCAGCAGTTTCCGGGCTGGAAAAATCCGGGCAAATTTATATAAAAACCTGACAAAACCCAGGCATTTAATTTGAAAATTAACGACCTAAAATCCGATCAATGAATTTATATCATTTAAGTTATCCTTTTATAAACTGTTCCAGAAATTATAAGCGTACCTAATGTTAACGAAAATTTTGAATCAAATATTTTTTTTTTGAATTCTTCTGACTGCCTCCTTTTGTTTACACACTTATGTACGTGATAGCATAAAAACAAACATTTGATTAAGGATAACATTTTAAAATACGTGGTCTTACTCCGGAGAAGGGAAAAAGTGTCGTGCACAAGTGGTCTACTGTGAGTGGAATCTCATTGAGAAAATTGGCCAAAGAAGAGGATGTGAGCTTTGAGCGGTACGGACAACTATTAAAAGAGGCACTCTTTCATGTTCACCTGTACGTTCATTGTGTCCTGGGTCACCAAAAGTGCACTCCGCTTCCCGCACGTGGAGATGGCTTGCCAAACCAGGAATTTATTCGCAAATTTGGACATCTTCTGAGTGCAGACATGCTCCGGAACGCTGAGCTTATCCTTGGCCGTGAAAAACAGATTGCCGGAGATTTGTTTGAAGTCGGCCTTGACATATGTTTCGTCGTCCATGATGCAGCATTCAACTTTCGTCAGCATGTTGAGGTACAACTTCCTGGCATTAGTTCTGGCGGACTTGTTCTGCTTCTCGTCGCGTTTAAAGGGTGATGCGGTCAAAATTTGGTCAAGAGAAAACGCGTGTAAATCGGTGAAATCGTTTATTAAAAAATCAAATTAAATTTCTTTTCAAGTTTATTAAGTATAAAATTCAGGAAAAATATTCAGTTAGGCTTCCGCTTTTCCAAATCAGGATTGCTGGGCCTTACGCTTAACCCCTGTCATCCGATTTTGTACATCCACCTTGTCCACCTTCTCCGCCGCAGAAAGCTAGTTTGCCTTGAACTGCTGCTCGTCCTTAGCAGTTTTTTTGGTTTCTTTAGTTAGGTTCCGCTTGACAATAGCCCAGTATTTCTCAATTGGGTGGAGTTCTGGCGTGTACTTGGGAACCATCTGCACGTTGTTGGTGGCGTAACACTCCATGGCCTTTTTACCGTAATGTCAAGATGCTAAATCTGGCCAAAACAGTACGGAACAACCGTGTTTCTTCAGGAAAGGCAGCAGACGTCTATTCAAACACTCTTTCTCGTAAATTTCCTGGTTGACAATCCCGGAAGCTATGGAAATGCTGCTTTTTAAGCCACAGGTACAGATGGCTTGCCAAACCAGATATTTCTTCGTGAACTTTGACAGTTTCATGTGCTTGAAAATATCTGCTACCTTTCCCCTTTCCTTTTGCCGTATAAAACTCCTGTCCTGGGTCTAACGGGTTAAAAAAACACCATTTTCACGATTTTTTTCTAGAGCTATCGTTCAAACAAACACAGCAAAAAAAAGTAATGCTATATTACATCAAATACCTGCTTATAACTTGAGTCGCAAATAGCACCTAATTTTACATTGTTTTGATGTACCTGGCTGGTTGGAGTCAAAGACTATGTTTCGTACCGCTGATCCATTTGGGCAAATTTTCCTAAAAAAATAAATATAATGAAATTTGGTTTTGAAGCTGTGGGTTTGCTTATATTTTAAATTAATTTTGGTAGTACTTACAAGCCAAACAAATACAGCTGAGGTCCGTAATACGTTTCTTAATTTTTGAAATGAAATCAAATTTGAACGTAAACAAAGGAAAACATTGACTACTTGATGCGATATCACATAGAAGGTTGTGATATTACACTTCACGCCGTATTCGAGTTGTGTACATCATTTAGATGTATTATTGCAACAGAAAACTGTAATCCCCAGAAATTACATCGTCCATCGTTACATTTTTTTTTTGCTGTGAATGTATTCAAATTTCTCTAATTTCTACAGTTTTGCTTCAATTGACTTGAAAACTGAACACAATATTCTTGAAATGTTTTACAACAAGAAAATAAGAAAATAAAAAAATCGATTTTTTGAAAGTGTTAGACCCTACCTCCCCCTTAAGATAATGTTAAATACTCCATCAAACCCGGGATCTTTCATGTTAATGGTAGCCCTCAGCGCTGAGCTCACTTGTTCGGCAGAGATTTGGTCTTCTCGGGGTACTGTGCAAGGGGAGTTATCAAGGGTGTGGACGCATTGGGCAACCTGACTTTCAAATGGACTGGCCATGTTCGAGCCAAGCAAATGCGATGAGGCGATGTGGTTTCCTATCGCATCTGCCTTCTCGACAGGTGAAATGAGCAGACCGTCACTAACTTTAAAAGGAGGAACTGGTTTAGGGTGTGATTGAAGTACCGTAAACTGGGGGAACTTTGATCACTTTTTTCATTCATTTTTGAATGTTTAGGAAGGGGTTAGTTTTTTGTAATACCTAAAAGCTTTAAAACTCTACCCGAGGTGAGGAGTATTAAACATGATCATTGATTGCAGTAAATTCAAACGAGATTGGTGGTTATAATTAAATGTTTGTTACAAAACCGGATTTCGAGTTTCGGGGTAACTTTGATAACAATGGTTTTACGTATCTCAACATTTTCAAATTTATTGTTTTGGTGCCATTAAGCACAGATGGCTCAAAACATCGATAACAGTAATTTTTTTTTGGACTCAATTGAATTTTTCAACGTTTTCTTGCAAAAATAAATATACTCAAAAGATGGACAATGTTGCTGCATACATTTAGGGGCAAAAATTATAAACATTTTTCAATATTTTTTGGCCTCAAAAGCAAATAAAATTTTACCTTCATGCAATTCCCTAAGTCCTCGTACTGTTCCCATGTTCTTTTTTTCTTCAAACTTAACCATTTGATAGGGTTTTTAGCCATTTTTTCTAAACGAGCTTTTTCATGGAAAATGACTGTTTTTTTCAATATCCAAAAATTATCATCAAATGACCATAAAAATAATACTTAAACATAACCTAGACCAAGAAAAAAGTTGAACTTTCACATTAAACAATCCATTTGCTCCTAAACGCTTAAATTTGATCAGGAGAGATGTTTGTTTGTGAGCCTTCAAAAAATCAGATATTTAAAGATTTTAAAATTATATTTTACCTGATATAAAAAATCTCCCAATAAAAACCAAACTTTGCTTATTTGAAACTCAATTTACAGGCTTTCAAACGTAGTAAACAGTTTTCAGATATTTTAACTTCATACTAAGTTAATAATGATTATGTGCCAAAATTTCATGTTGATCAAAGTTACCCCGCTGGCCAAGGTTATTATGACATTGAGCATATTGTTTGGTCGTGTGAGGTCCACCTTGTCTCCAGAATGAATTTATTAGACTCCCTTCGGGCCCGAGGAAAACAACCTAACGTTCCAGTGAGAGACGTGCTAGCTGTGCTAGACTTGGACTACATGTTCGAAATTTACTTTTTTCTAAAAGCTATTGATCTCCGTCTATAATTCTCTTTATTTTCGTATTTCCCTTTCTATCTTCCTTTCTTCTATAAAAAAGTGCTAGATTTATGTAATCAATTGTAAAAAACAAAAACGAGTGTGGCTCCTTAAAGCTTAAACGTATGAGCCGTTTCAAATAAACTAGTTAGAAAAAAAAAGTTACCCCGCTGATCAAAGTTCCCCCAGTTTACGGTACTTTGGCTACTTTCCAGAATGGTCTGGAACGTTCGTCCAAATTTTGGATAACAAGTTCAAAATTTTTGTTTCGGGGTGAGTCCAATTTGGAAGAGATCAACTTATTTAGCTCGAACACTTCTATCTTACTATTCACATCTCCGGTCCTCTGAAACTGGCGTCTACGAACATTGCGAAGTCTAATAAGGAGCTGGGTGTGGGAGTCAATAGCAATAAACCTACCCCTCACAGGAACACGTCGGATTCACGTCTCGTCGGCTACGGCAATCGCTCTGTGTAGATTCTCTAGAGCCCGATTGATGTCCGCCTCGTCCTCGAGCGGCGGGTCCTCTTCGATGTTTTCGTCGACCATTCGTGAGAAACGAACCCAGTCGACCCGATGGTAGTCCTTGCGGAGTTGTGGTGGACGCCGAACTGCATTGGAGCCAATACTTGTCACCATAGGGTAGTGGTCAGAACTAAGCTCGTTTTGCACCTCCGGCTTGGAGATCGTGGTGTTAGACAGGAACAAATCCCAAGTCAAAGGGTTTCCAGCCCGGGAAACAAACGTTGGTTCTTCCGGAAATTCCACTGTGTAGAGCCCATGCTGCGAGTGGTCGAATAATAGCCGACCATTTCGGTTTTAATGATAGTTTCGCCATGCTCATGGCGGGCGTTGAAATAACCACCGATTAAAAATCGGCTGCTGGAACGTGTGATGGCAGTGAGGTCCCTGGAGAAGTGTGCTGCCAACCCGTAGCTGGCGAAGCACTGCCGTGGGCAGTACACTGCCATGAATCGGACGTTTCCAGTCGTCGTCTGAACCTCTACACTTATGACTTCGATGATGGTGGTGCTAATATGCGGAAAGATGTTGAAGATTAATCCTTTTCGTACTACGATGACCACACCGCTCCCCATGGAGCTGGTGCAGTCAAGTCGTACGATGATGTGATCCGGCAGCCAGAAACTGTCGCCGGGCTTCAGGTGGGTTTCAGAAAGGAGACCCACGTCGATGTTGTGCTTGCCGAGGAAGTCAGCGAGCTCGATGTTTTTTGCTCTAATAGAGCAAGCGTTCCAGGTGAGAACAGTAATGGGTTTAGGATCCATACTGTATGATAAACTTCCCGAGCACCTGAATTTGTTCAGGTTTGTTGCGGTACCGACGAAGAGCGACCGTCACCTGCTCAAAGATGTTGAGAAGTTCTTCCGAGGAGAACTTGTCCGATTCGTCAGTTGATGCTGTTGGGCGCTAACCAGGGGGAGATGGCGAACCTTGACCGGGCGGTGGTACCGGACGATGATGGATAGACTGCAGGCTGGGACCGAGGTATGTGTTGAAGTGGTTGTCGGTAAACGACGCAGACTTGCTTTGGTTTCGCCCTGGCTGGTGCGACGTTGATGCTTCTTTTCGGATCTTTTTGTAGGCTTCGCGTTTTGGGCAGCTACGGTCGTTGCCCTGATGATCAGCTCCACAATTGGCACATTTTGCTACAACATCTCTTGCGTCATTTGCAGGACAGTTTTTGGTACCATGACCAAAATGGAGGCAACGCTGGCACTGGGTAACATCCTTGCGACCACCACGGTATTTTTCCCAACGGATTCGGTCGGAAAGAAGGGTTCTGATAGCTTTAAGAGAGTTTAAGGTAACAGATCCCTTCGGAAAATGTGCAAGGAAAAGGCAATTGGAGTATTGCTTCACCTGTTCGTCTTTTCTCTTTATCCGGTAGATGGCCGTAGGTCCTAGCTTGTACCGGTTCTTGAGCTCTTCTTCGAGAAGTTTGGTGTCATAGCCTGGAAGTCCCCGGATGACAGCTTTGAACGGCTTGTCACCAGGGATGTCGTGTGTATAAAACTCCGCCTTAGAGTTTTTCAGGAATTTCGTGATTGCGTCGTAGCCTGCTCTGGAGCGGGCGTGGATCTTGGTACCCACACCGCGCAATTCGTGTTCGGCTACTACGCCCACTGATGCGAGACCACTGATCAGTTCCTGCAGTGGTACGTTTTTTGTAACCAAAGGTGGCAGTTTCACTTTTACCGGCGGCCCGCCAGAATTAATGTTTTCCATGGAACCACCGAAATCGCCAATTTCGCTTGCGTTTGATGTGCCATGTTTCTATTTCTTCCCGCTGTTCTTTGAAGCTGGATCAGTTTTTGCAGGACTTGAGCCCGCCTTCTTCCTTTTCCTCGTCATCATCCAAGCGACGCGTCAGCCGCTCACAGAAAGCACTTTCGTTCGAAACTTCACTCAGAGCGAAAAATAAAAACGTCCGTTCTAAAGCGCTGCCAGAACTAGAATCTGACCAGATTTGCACAAGTGGCGTTCTATTTATAGGTAAAATATACCGCGCTACATAAAGATATTTTTCCACGAAGTAGTCGGGTTTTCTCCATTCTCGCATTTTAAAATCATGCACGTCATTCATTAACACGTGTTGAAAAGCATCAGAATTTCGTATTTTCCATTTTCTCTAATTCATCCTACACCAAACATAAACTCTAGTCACTTAGCCATCAAGTCATCAAACTAAGACTCCGTATGTACAAGTCATCAAGCAACAAGTCAAAAATTCACCAAATCATAAGATCACCAAATCACCAAGTAACCAGTCCATGAAATCCATACCATCAAACCACCAGAACGAAAATGAATCAAGTACCTTATCAAAACATCAAGTCAACGTATCACTTTTTCCCCAAGTCAAAAAGATATCGGGTCATCTCATCTATTAGAGCAAATTCACTGGTGTTGGGAAAAAATGATAGAAATTTTGACATTTTGAAAATTTTACCATGCAAAAATGTTTTCAGGATCTTGGGGCGTTGTATTTTTTACAACACTGTTTCCATTTCAGCCGTATCTGATAGAAATATTGCTATTTTTGCATCACAGCATGCGAAAATACAACACGTGTTGTAAAAAAACTAGAAGGCCACAGATCTTGAAAATGTTTTTGCATGTCAAAATTTTCAAAATGTGCCGTAAGTATCGAAATTTCTACCACTTTTTCCCAACACCAGTGAACTTGCTCTAAGCAAGTAACAAATGAATCGAGTCACCAAATCACCAAGGCAACAAATTTTCAAATAACTATATATCTAGTAAATAGTAACCAGTAACTATGTATTTCAATTATTGTTTTGAAAGTTCTTTAAAGCTGAAATGTCTTGTAAAGAAAATGTTTGTCTAACATTAATATCAACAATTTGAAATAAATGTGAAGAAAAATATATCGAACACTTCACTGTCATCAAACCAGTCCAACCTCTCCGGAAAATATCCTTAACAAAATGGCCTCCGGTCGTTCATCATGATCGGTTGTATGCCGAGATAATCAATACCGTCCTACAAAACTAAACTATTTCGGTTGATTTTCAACCCGGCTGGTGTCCACATGGTGTTGTTGCTGCTTTTGAATTTCTCCCAAAGCAAAGGCAGGAAAATGGCCATCCCAAATCTGCTGATGCTATTTGTGTGATGATTTTCGTTGCGTTCATTCGACTCGCCGCTGCACCAAACTGCTTTACATTCAGGGAACAAGTGAGACCGAAATGTTTAGAAGAATTTCATGAATGATGATGTGCATCATTAGTATTTTGAAAGGGGTGCATTTTCGTGCAAGCACACTTGACTATTGGCTTAGGTTATACAGTTTTTTTTTGTAGAGCTTCCTCTCGATTGAAATCAAGATATGAATCTGAAAGGATATTGCTCATGAGCGGATCCTGTGACAAAGTGGTCACTTGAAAATTGTAATAAAGCTCGAGAATGTATGTGAACAGCTAAGTTCATACTAGAGATACTCTTTTTGAAATTCAACGTTTAATATCAAGAACCCCTACCATGATTTAATTAAATACTAGCAAAAAATTTGGATGTAGGGTAGGTGTACCCTCCTCCGTCGTATCCCTCTGATTCGTCGCAATTCATGAATGCATGTTTAAGAGCCAAAAAATCACTTTCCACTTTAATTGACTACTTCACATGATAAACTTACGCCTGTGAATTTATTTTCTATAACAAATTTGTCACTTTTAAAACTATTTTTTGAGATATTTGATTTTGAAATCTCGAAGTGAAATTAATTATTGGTACACTCCACCATATTGAAAGACGAACTTAGTGATCCCCCCAACGTGTTTCTTTGTTTTAACGCTTTCTGTCAATGCATATAACAATCAAAATCATCAAATTCAACAGAAAAGTATTGAAATAAAATTAGAAAAATGATTTCAAACTAATCTGAACTATACAAATTTGTCAATAATCGATTGAAATCGAATCACTCGGGCCCCATAATTCGTCGTAATTTTGCGACAGGAATAGGATACCGTTTTGCAAGAATTGGAACTAGACCGGTTCATTTTTTACTATTTTTGCTGAACACAGTCGGACGCATAGAGAATGAACATAATGAATTTTCAATTTTCAAGTTTATTTTGAAGCTAGGAGGAACTCGATGCGCTGGGAGATAAGTGCAAAAAGTCTATTTATATTTATAAATTCCTTGAATGTATTCAGAATTGCTTAAAATGCATGGTTTCAAATGAACAAAGAGTTGATGGATTTTTTAGCTTAGTGGTTGGTGTTTTACAAATTATTTACTAACAGTATCGTGCATAATTAAATAGACGTTTTGGTACACGCAAGAATATCTCCAACTTTCACATTTCTAACGTTCAACTCCAATGACATAGTTTCTTCAAAATTATTTCATATTTTAAGATTTAATTATTTTTTATTCTATTTTCTGATGACACTAAACCTTTCTCAAGTGTTTGAAACATGAGATACATAAATTATTTGAAAATAAGACTTTTAAAACTTCTTGCATTCAAACTGTATTATCCCACATACGACCAAACGCTTTGCTCTACAGAATGGTCACTGAGAGATCCTTGAAAACTAAAACTAAAACTTCCCCAGTAATCTTTTTTTGAAATACTTCTATGCAACATACATAGTTCAAGGGATAGCACGATCTTTACAGTTTTCCTGAAACAGGTTAGAAACCACGTAAAGGACCATCTTAATTCTGGAAAGCGGCTTTATCAATACTGTGGAAACAATACTGTTGTGAATATAATGAGATTTTTTTAAGGAAATGAATAAAATGTGTAAGAAATGCCTCTTACAGGGTTTGATCCTTATTCTTTTTCAAGTACTCTGGCCAAATTTGAGCTCATTTGAGTAAATTTCCAGCGTGCGCTAGAAGTTCAAGAGAGAAACGTAAATTTTTCTTGAAAATTTTCGTAGATGTGCTCTAGAAAGCTATTGTTTATATAAAATGATGGTTTGGTGAATAAGGACCAAACCCTTGAAATGGCATTGTGTTAAGCGAAAAATGCTGAAAAGTGAACTAGTCTAGTACTCAACTAAAAAAATGTGAAAATTCGATGAGATATGAGGACCCATATCCAGTATACAGATAAAATGCTGTATATGAGTGAAAACGCATGGAGTTCCAACCGTTACATCAAGATAAATGGAAATAAATAATTTAATTTAAAAAAAAAACAACAGGAAACAAGGCGAAATTAAATATAACAAAACAAAACATGAAGAACAATAAAAGAATAGCATTTAAAAAAGAGCTCACGAAGCAAAATAAAATAACACGACTGAACTGGGAAACAAATCTTAAATGAGAAAAATTAGGAATAGGAAAACAAAAGAAAATAAGATAAAATTGAATTATAAAAATGTGTTAAAACAAGTTGAATTAAACAAGAATTAGAAGAAGACTAATTTTTTTTCTTGATTTTCTATAAATGTATTAGAATTTTGTCAAAACTACAAGACTTTGTTATTTTTTCATATTTTCTAGATGAATATTGCTTTGTTTTCTACATATTCATGTTTTTTTGTCATGTGTGATCTTGTTTTGTTTTTTTATGATTATAATCTGAAGTGTCCATTTCCCAGCCATTTGTGCGTCCCGGAAATCTAGAAATTTCATCATCTTTTTCCCAGGAACTTCAGGGAAAAATTTGAAAAGAATATTTGAACCCTCTACTGTTTACGAAAATAAACATACACTGCCGGCCAAAAGTTTGGGATCACCCGCTAAAAAACATGCAAATTTTGATCGTTAATATCTCAGCCGTCTTAGGACATATTGCAAATCTTCTGAACTCATTTGAAAGATAATGAGCAATAGCTATTTCGGAGTTATTTTGCTCAGAAATAATGTTTTAGTTTTGCACCTAAAACTTATCATCTCGCGATAGGGTGGACCAAATTTCAAAATTTGAGTTGCATTAGAATCCTTATTCTATACTTCTCAAAACACAATCAAAAAATTTTGTGCAAAAATTTAAGAATGTACTATTAATTAATAAAATAGACACTTAAGTTATCGTCCAAAAGTTTGGGATCACCCCTAGTATGGTGTATCGACCAAAAGTTTGGGATCATTTTTTCAAAAACATGCAAATTTATCTCATTCATATCTTTCTCATCTAACATCGTATTGCAGATCTGAAGGGTGCATTTGATAGCTTAGGAATTGCTGTTTTTTCATAAATTCATTAAAAAATTATATTTTAAATCCATAACCATAAAAAATTCACAATCATAAGTGTGAATTTTCAAAAAACAATTAATTTCAAGTAAATTGTTTATGGCTATCACTTTAAAATATAATTTTTGTATGAATTTATGGAAAAATAACAATTCCTAAGCTTTCAAATGCACCCTTCAGATTTGCAATACGATGTTGAATGAGAAAGATATGAATGAGATAAATTTGCATGTTTTTGGCCAATACACCATACTGAGGGGTGATCCCAAACTTTTGGACGATAACTTAAGTGTCTATTTTATTAATTAAAAGTACATTCTTAAATTTTTGCACAAAATTTTTTGATTGTATTTTTAGAAGTATAGAATAAGGATTCTAATGTAACTCAAATTTTGAAATTTGGTCCACCCTATCGCGAGATGATCGGCTTTGAATATTGAGTGCGTTTTTTTGAAAATGCTCTAACTTTAGGTTAAGTTTTAGATGCAAAACTAAAACATTATTTATGGGCAAAATAACTCCAAAATAGCTATTGCTCATTATCTTTCAAATGAGATCAGAAGATTTGCAATATGTCCTAAGACGGCTGAGATATGAACGATCAAAATTTGCATGTTTTTAGGCGGGTGATCCCAAACTTTTGGCTGGCAGTGTACATATGTATGTTTGCCAGGGTGGCAGTTAAATGAGTTCTATAGAATTTCGCAAATTGGCCCAAAGAACTGACCTGTGCAAAATTCCAGCTCATTCTGACTTTATTTAGGGGTATCTCAAAGCTCTCAAAATTTCGATTTTTTTTTATCATTAAAAACTACCAAATTTCAAAATTCGATCATGAACTATTCGAACAATATTAATAAATTGAGGGTAATACAGCCAAAACTCCAGTTTCCAATCCGTGCGGTAGCTAAAATAGGCTTCGTTGGATTCCTCGAAAAAAAAATCAAACTTGATACATCCCATTTTGTTCTAAAATTTTAAGTCCGAAAATGCTTTTTTTCGGAAATAATTGATAAATGTTGGGGAGTCTAGGGTAAAAACAGCCATAACTACTTTTTCCCGGATGACTCAAACAACTTTTATTGGATTTCTCTGAAAAATCACACGAGATACTTCCCATTTTCATCGAAAATTTCAAATTAAAACATGTGTTTTCTAAACAATTTAAAAAATGTAAGGGAATTGAGGAAAAAAAACTGACATAACTTCATTTTAAAAGCACGCGGCGCGGCGGTGGCTCAAACAGCCCTCATTGAATTTCTCGGAAAAAAAACATACGAGATAGGTCTTGCTATGTTTAAATTTTCAAGTTTTAATTATAAAATTAATTGTTTAATTATTTATAAAACGGATTGTTTACAAAATATAGGGAAACTAGGGGTCAAGAAGGAACTTTAACTCCGTTCGTAAGCCTGTGCTGCGTCTGAAACTACGTCCAATCGATTTTCCGGACATTTTTACTAAAAGAAAGATTTTTTTTCTTACATTTGTTCCGTGTAGGAGGGAAGATATTGAATTTCTACGCGGTTTATACACTTTTTTTTCCCCATTGTTGAAAAATCTCCGTTTGGGGATTCTCGAGAATATCAGGAACTCTGATATGGTTTTGCCAGCTTCATAATGTTTTGTTATGAATCATCGTGCTTTAAACTTTTTATTTTATCCCCTTGTTTGACCATTTTATCTTGATTTGTCTTTTTTTTTTAAGTTTTCACTTGATAAATCTTGTTTATCATGTTTTGCATTGTTCGGTCCTGTTCATCATTTCATTTGGTTTGTTTCTGATTTTGTCATGTTTGTGTTTTTTTAATGCTTCTGTTCTTGTTTGATCTTGTTCTATCGCGTTTAAATTTCGTATACCTATTTCTGTCATACCATAAAAGCCAGAAGTCTAGGGATCAAACCCCACAATCCTAAACTTTGGCTTAGGAAATTTTGTCTTTTGACGTAAAATGAACACAAATTGAACGAAATGAAAAATGTAACAGAAAAAATGGAAAACGGAATTTATTAACTATACTGGGTATTAAAAATTTAAGAGACGAACCATCAAAAGGCTAACATCTATTATATAAAATTCTCTTGTAACGGTGTTTGTAGTACTACTCCTCCGAAATGACCCAAACGATTCAAATGAAATTATTTTTAGAATATTCTGTTGGCATGCGAATCGGTTTATATCGAATAAAAATAACAGAAAGTCGCATCAATTGTCCATAACAATTAAATTTGTAGTTTTTTGAATGAAATTAAAGTCATGACATCCATTTTTAGAGATTTTCTTTACTTCGGGGGCCAGGCGATTTGTTTTTCGTCTCCATGGTCGTCCAAGGCGTCGCAAGCAAACGTCGCGATAGCATAGTAACCATGGCATAGCATACTGATTAGTTGAAATATTTGGGCGCGCATTTCTAAACCAAGCATAATTTCAATGCATGTGGTAGCGATATGAAGCCTAAATGTGTTTTTTTCTTCTTGATTCCTAGATCAGTTGTACAGCACATAGTAAAGAATGACGACCAGATTGATGTTTTGCCGATGTCTTAAAAATATGAATTTAGTACTGATGCATTTACAATTATGGTATGACTCTATGTGGACATTTGAAAAAAATAAAGTGGGAAGATTTACATACAATTTTATAATCCAATACCCCTAGAAACATTTTTCGAACATGTACAAATGTGCTAAACTGAAGATTTTTCGGGTGCCTCTAAATTTACAGAACAACAACAAAATCCATTGAAGATGAACAGACACATGAACTGAACAAGAGTCTGTCCTTTAAAAAGGATCATATAGGATTGATGTTTATTTTAAGGCCTAATGCAAAGAACTTTTTTAATTTTTGCAAGCATAAGTGAAAGTTATCAATAAAATAGAAAGAATTTTCAGATAAAAGATACACTAGAGCAAGTACAAACGTCCAACATTTACAGAAAATGTATTCATTATTTCTTCATCTATAAATCGTTGAGCTCAAATAAACAATCTGACTAAATAAACTCAACTATGTTTTAAAATCATTCACCGATAAACTGTTTACAGGTTCACTGTTTGTTTACACAGTGTAACCGGTTGGTTACAAATCGTTTGATTTTTGTTTTCATTTTTGTAGTATTGTATATTTAGCTCTAGAAAATTCATGTTCCTTGTCGAGTCTCACAACAAGATAGCACCACAGTAGGCTACACTTTACTGCTGGCTGCTGTCAATTCACAGAGGAGGAAAAGGAGGAAAGAAAAAGAGAACATGGAAGGCGAAAAGAAAGCTTGCTTCAGGAAAATTCGCTCTCTTCTGTACCAGGCGTCCGTGTGTGAAGTCAAGTTCCTGTTAAGTGTTTGTGAACGTCTACGGAATTCACCCGGATACCGGATTGTCTTCGTCACGGCTCGGCCCGCAGACCCCTTGTGGTCTCGCGCCTAACACGTAAAGGACCAGCATCTTCGTCCTCGGGTTCTGTGGATCCCTAACTCTAAAGGAGGACTTCCCTTCTCGGCCTGTCCGAATACGGGGCACTCTCGTGGGCAGGCCGATTAAAAGCCAAAGAAGGAAGACGCCTGCAACGACCGAGTCCAGCAACGCCCGCTGGCGCCGACGGTTTCGGCACCCCGTTGATACGCCCTTAAATGGACGGCCCTCCTGCTTCCGGAACTGGATTTCCGGAACCACGACGTCGCGACAGAGCAGCAACAGCAGCACAATCACGGTTAGTTAAACAATTACACGCCACACAAGACACAGAACATTGTTTTATACACACAGACAACACGCCACAAGAAAACGTTAATAAAAACGCAAAGTAACATGAAATTTCCCGATTTTCTGTATTTTATCCGTAAGTCCTTGGTTACCCAGTAGCCAGCCGGCCCTGAGGTTCCGTACTCTTCAAGTACCTTGCCTTGGCTGGTCTAGCCGCTGCTCATCTATTCGTAACAACAGAATTCAAGTAGGTTCGTACTTATTTAACATGAAAGTTTTTTTGTGATTGATATTCCAGAAGCATTGTTTTTTTGATAGCATGATTTTTTTGATAAGTTTTTATTTTGACCGAAAGTGTCGAAAATTATATTAACTCCTGTTATTTCACACGGCGAAACAAGTGGCAACGCGCCTTTTAGTCATGAAACATATACCTTTAAAGAATTATTTCTCCAAAATGATCAGAAAGGGTATTCCGAATGTTAAATCTGAAGCGGATATTCAAAATTATTAAATGTCTTTGTAAATGAAAGTCTTATGGTAAAACAGTGATCAGTGAGATTGAAGTACCAAGCGTTATTTTGTTCTGTAGAAAAACTGCAGATATATCAATGAAAGTTGATGAAAAAGACAAACAGGAAAAAGTATTAAATTCATTTTAAAGTCTTTATTTATTTTATTTATTTATGTTAATGCCTTTGATAATCACCATACAGACATATCTTAAACTTAACACAACTTATGTTCTAAGACTACGAATAATATTTTTAAAGTCATCTTTGGACTGGTTAAAATTAAAAACGTTTGACACTTCGTTAAAAACACGACAACAATTATACAAGGGGTGGTTTTGTGCAAAAACGGTGCGACTGAGTGGTATCCACAAAAAATTCTGTTGTCGAAGTCTTCTCGTTGGTGCGTGAATGTTGATGTTTTGTAGCAGTTGTGGGCAATCTATGTTATTCATTAACAGGTCAAAGACAAACATTCTTTGAATGTATGTCCGCCTGCAACGAAGGGTTTCGAGGGATAATAAAGTGCATCGTTCTACGTACGGTGGTAGTCTAACGGCATCATTCCATGGCAGTCGTCGGAGTGCATATCTTAAAAACTTCTTTTGAACCCTTTCAATCCTTTCGATTTGTACATCCTGATAAGGTGTCCAGACTATCACGGCATATTCCAATACACTACGAACCAGGGCACAGAAAATCGCTTTGAGGCAGTAAATATCTTCAAAATCAACGGTGTTTCTCCGGATGAAACCAAAGATGGAAAAAGCTTTTGCGGTGGTGGCGGCTATGTGTTCCGTAAAAGTCAGTTTGTGATCAAACACTACGCCTAAATCTTTTATGGAAGTCACTCTCTCCATTTCTTCTGTGTCCATGGTGTAAGCAAAGCGGATGTGCTCTCTTGATCTATGGAAAGTTATACATTTACACTTATTCGAGTTAGCTATCATCCCATGTGACCTGCACCAGTCCGAGAGTATCAAGATGTCAGCTTGAAGTGCTGCACAGTCAACAAGTGATCCAATAATTCGGTATATTTTAAGGTCGTCTGCGTACATTAACTTCGAAGATTTGAGTATCCAAGCAAGGTCGTTCACGAAGAGTATAAAAATGAGTGGGCCTAAGTGGCTTCCCTGAGGGACGCCGGACGGAACGTCGAATGGCTGAGATCTGATTCCTCGTAAGTTCACAAATGCTTGGCGTTTCGTCAGGTAAGAGTACAGCCACGATGTGGACCACGACGGGAAACCAAAGCGTGCGATTTTTTTAATTGCGAGCTCGTGCGGTACTTTGTCGAATGCTTTAGAAAAGTCGACGTAAATAGCGTCAACTTGTTGTTTTTTGCTCATAGCCGAATGCAGTGTATTAGAATAGCACAACATGTTGGAAACAGTCGATCTTTTCTGCACAAACCCGTGTTGATATTCTGATATTATCGGTTTAGCGGCGTTGTACAGTCTTCCATACACTGACGCATCTGAAAAAGAGCAATGTGTTTTCACTTGCATCAGTAAATGGGACAAATGTACCTTTACTTAGATATTTCTATTTGAAAGAAAATGAAAGTTGAACTGTGGTGATAGCCGAAAGACACTTATATGTTTTTAAAGGTTTCGAGGAATATTTACATGAAAACGTCCAGAAAAAACGAATGAACTCATGGAAATTGTAGCCTTAACAGATTAGCTCTTTTCGATCTATTTAATTTTTTAAAACCTCAATGCTTCAGTTAGAATCTAAAAAAAACAATGGTTTAAACTGAAAGATGTGTCCATTAGGATAAAAATGCAAATAAAACTGCTGTAATTCGGTTGAATATGAAAAAAACTTTAACATATTTTTTCCTCCTTTCAAAACCGATCGTTTTTTTTTTTTTTTTTGATTAATTGGATAAATATTCAAAGGAGTTTAATTAGCATTGTTTGCTGAATAAAATAATAAAACGGTGAATTTTTTTTTTTTTGACATGGTTTTGATAAAAATATGGATATCATTGAATTACCACTGCTTCCAAGGATGAAAAAAGTGAACAAAAAGCTGCTTGAAAATGGTTTGTAAAAAATCTTCTCTAATGTTTTTTTTAATTCTTCAGTTCTAAAAAATATACCATCAGAAGAAACTCAGGAGCTGAAAGTACTGCGTTAGGCATAATATTGGACAAATACTCCTAAAATGGTCCCGATATTCAAAATTCTTTTTCCATAAAATTTCATATGCAATAAATTCCAATTAATGAAAAACTTCTGATTTCTATTTCAACCTTAATGTGAACTCGAGCAAAGCGGAGTAAATCAACTAAATGGTATTCAATAAATGAAACATACATATTATCAACATAAAGTTGTTTATGGAAGAAGTTACAAAGAGTGGATATTTTAAGCATGCTGCATGAGGCTTGCAAAGTTTGATGGTCACGTTGAGTGCTAAAAAACTCAAATTTTCAACTGAAAGCTGATACCTGACACCATTCGGCAATATTCAAAGCATCCGAATCAAATAAAAGTAGATAAGAAGTTTTCCTGTAAGCTGCATGTAAGATTGATTGAAGGTAATGTTTCGATAATTTGTGTAAAGACCCGTAGAATTGAGTTGAAATTTTTAGGTTTGATTCCGATAGAATTAAGCGTGACAATTCGAGTAAACGGAAGAGAAGGATAGGTAAAAAAACCAGGACATGTAACGAAAGCGAGACGCCAAGTTAAACATGGTAAGACGAAGTTTACCGGGTCTGCTAGCTGACCCGGTGTGCTTTGCTATACCTTCCGAAAATAAATTAAATTTGTTTAAATGTCTAAAATCAAGCTTTATTTCTTAAGCAGCATTTCAAACTAAATGTCAAGCTTATTCAGAAGCAAACGCTTTTAAAAATGGCCGTAACTGGAATCTTGAATATCAGTACAAAGATGATTTCATAATTTTTTCTCAAATTCTAGATTTATTTTCCAAGATCTGAAAAAATTACTCTGTTTTCATAAGCTTCAAAGAGTTTTTAGCTTGCTTGACGGTATGATTATCTGAATACTTTCAGATGTTATCTGAATAACTTTCACTTATGCTTGCAAAAATTAAAAAAGTATCGTCTTAAATTAATTTAAGAGACGAACCATCAAAAGGCTAACATTCTCTATAAAAAAAAAAAACAAAAAAATTGTAAGCTGTAGACTAAAGCTTTATGTTGCATGTTATTTTGTTTAATAATAAAAAATTACACAAATTTTCAATACATTGGAACAAGCTTGGAGGCAACAACATTGTATTCAATCTATATTGCACAAAAATAGTCGTTAAAATATCTTTTGTTATTCGCGACTGACATCTACAATGCCGTCAGTGGGCAGTTATTAAAAACTCATCCGGTACAACTGTATTTGGTATTTTCTCTTAGGCATGAACTCACGGACATTGGCTCAGGAGGCAACTTATTTGTCAACTGAGCTATGGATGGAATGGATGCAATGGAATTTTTATTTAATTTATTCTTTCCTTCGATGTTTTCGAAAAAATTGGAGGGGCAATGACAATAGAGGAATTTGATATTTGTTGCGGCCTTATTTAAAGTTAAACATCAAAAGTTTACATGAAATGAAAATTAAACTTTTTTAAACCACCCACATAATTTCCAAGAGTTTTATAATGTTCAGTAGATCACATCCAGGAGTATGCAACGTTACACGACTACGCTATAAAACCTTTGGCCAGCATCTTTTAGCCAAGTATTAGTGAATCTCGTTTTAAAGTTTTTTTTTATCAGATTTAAGCTTTTTTTCCTTCATTGCATTGGAGATGAAAGCTTAAAAACATCTGGAAAGCTAACATCTGCCGAAAAAAAACCTTAAATCTGAGAGATGTTAGTCACGCGGCTTGTATAACGTTGCATACTCCTGGATACAGCGGAAAATTATTATCTATAGGGATTTTGTAAAAAAAATTAATTTGAAAATGTATGCGGAGCTTTCTTTGTAATTTGCCTAATTCAAAGATGTTGTTGTTATTTAATACAAAGTTTCATAGCGTGTCTGGTTAACAACTCAATTGAAATGGAGCAACAGTACCTCGTCCGATTGGATTAAATACATTTGTCTCAGAAGGAATTCTTGAAATTCAACAGCCGCACTTAAGAGGAAGGTGTACCTATTTTCAAAAGAACTGAGTGTACATCTTACTTACAAGGTGAGGAATTCAGGGAGCTTTGTTTTCAGGTGCTTACTGCAACATTCTTCACGACTACTCCCGGCAAAATCTAATTTATTTTAAATCCTCTGAATTTAGCGACTCACCGACTGAATTTATTCCAGCTTCATTTGTTCTTCCGTACCTTGCTGGAGTAAATTGGATTGCAAGCGAATGGAAAAGGTTTGTACCCAAGGAGTTAGCCCAATCGTGCGGGGATGAATAAAGAAGTGTAAGACACATCTTACCATTCCTAATTAGCTTCATTGTTCATGAGAAATTCTTGAAATGCTTTCTTTAGATTAAAGATTTTGATGTTTTTCTGATTGGAAACTTAAAGCTTTTAGGAAAAGTGGTTTCGTTGAAAGTACGAATACGAGATTAAAAAGCGAAAGCCTAACGAAGAAAATTTACCAGATACTACACACATCTAAAGGTTAGTGTTAACAGATTATCAACTAATCAACTAAAGGTTTTTATCGTTCAATGAATCATGTAAAAAAAATTTTTTGAAGAGGTTCCTGACCAAACAGCTTAATTTGAGGCAGTAACTATCAGTTTCCCTTACTTACTGCCACTTTCAATAGCATTTGCGAAGCTAAATAGCCCCTTAAATTGATCCTTTCCCTCTAACCTCATTCAGACACCCTCAAGCCAGGAGAAAAAGTCAAGCTCAAACGTAATAAATTTGATTTGAGCATTCATCTGAATCCTCACGCCACCGTGAATTTTGCGCATCAAAATTTAAAAACATATTCCTATTCTTGGTACTCTTTTTTTTTGCATTCGACTTCCCAACGCTCCTCATTGCTCATATTTGCGAATTTATGTGGAACTGCCTTATTTATACCATTACCTATGCCCGGAAAAATTCTTGGTAAATATCGCTCCCCAGATAGCGAAGATTTTTGCGCTACTGTGATGCTGCCTTATTCTTATGTTGCAACGCAAATCGCGAATTTGGAGCATCGATAGGAGACCTACAAGAACGCCCCAAAAGTCTATGACTTTCCGGGGAGCTGTGAAAGAGTGCCTCCTCCTTTTACGGCTTCTCCCCACTCTTTCGCTCGTCTGGGGTAAATTGAATCAGTTGCTTACGGAGGTTGAATGGAGCTTCTTTTTTCAAAACGGTTTTTTTTTTCACACGATTTTGGGGAAGGCGCCTTTCTAACATGGTTCACTAACGGATTTTTGCATTCATGTTTTCAATTGGTTGAATTTGCATGTCTGTTAACGATTGCCAATGCCAGGTTTCGAAGGATGCCTGCAATATGACGCGGAAGTAGCATGCTTACGTTTGATGATCAAATTATTTTGTGGTGTTTCACATGTGTTTTGCAATCAGGAAAGTCAATGATGAGCAAGTTGATTACTAAAATTCATCGCATTTAATTTTTTTTTGTCAAAAAGTTAAAAAAGTAACGATAACTTAATGACATACTCAATGCTTTGTCCCTTCCTCCAAACTACTCTGAGATAACTTTCGATGGGTTTTGAGGTTCATGAATTTATTTTGATGTCATGGTTTAGTATTTTAAATTGCCATTGGCCACACCCTTATGAAAAAGTTTGTCAATCGTTTTTCACTTGTTTTTGGTAATTCAAATCCGATCAACATGCACAGGGATCGATACTCGGGCATTTTTATTATGCTAAATGTAAAGTCCGGAATATTCTAAGAACTGGATAGTATTTAAATGACAGAAGAATATCAAATATTTTTATCAAATATCGTAAAATAAGCTTATGGTACTTAATCCTAAACTTTTATTCGTAGCAATTTGGAACAATCAACAATCAAGAGGTAACAAAGTGGATCTAATTCTCAAACATTACATTTTTAAGTTAAGCGGAAGATCGTGGTTTCTGTTTTCTAATAATATTTTGTAGTATATTCCAAATTAAGGATTCGTAGCTCTTTAGTAAGGTGTCCAAAATGTGTTCAGCATGTATCCGGGCCAGGATATTTTATCTAAAAACCTTCTTAAATCTGGAAAAATTTGGTCAAACCCTTCCGTATAACTATAAAAGGAATATTTTTTTATGTAATTGGCTCAAAAAATTTCGATTTGAATGTTTAAAAAACAAATTTTATTAAATGAAATAAAATCCAAGTTTTTTTTTTTATAATGAAATCCGGGTTACCTGCCAGACCGAACTTTTCTCAAGTTTCGTATTAAACACTCAGGTATTGTCCGGTTAAACCCGGGCTGTTATTTTTAGCCTTCGTTAAAGTTTTTGAAATCATATTTTTAAGTTACAGGAAGTTAAGGATAAAGTCAGTACCGTCAATTGGGATATTTTGATACATTTTTAAACTTTAATGGCTTCTATAAAAATTATGCCTAGTTATTCATCAAAAGTTTTAATCTGGGTCAGATATCACATTGACGTTGTACGAAAAATTGTAAGTAAAATTAACAAAAAATAATAAGTTTTAATAAAAATTGTAATGCTTCAAAAGTCAAAAAGCAAAAAAAATCAACTATTTCAGTATTTTTTGGTTTTATTTGAACTTAACTCTACATTTTTTTCTATTCCTAAAGTTGATGTAAGGAAAACAAAGGGGTGCTTCATACATTTAAGGGTGAAAATTAATGTATGTATGGGTGCACGGATTCATCGTAGTTTCTTCCAAAGTATGTGCTTACATGAATTTTGTTGATTAATTTGTTCGACAAATCTCCCATGCAATGTGCACACCATACCATGTCTTCATATGAACTGTTATGCAGCGAATGTAGTGCGTGTGTTGATGGGGCCATGTTTACTTACAGGTATTCCGGTTTACTTCCTGTATATACCTGGCAAACTTGCAACTGATTGAACATTCTTATTATACCAGTCAGTTATAAGGGAAAACACATCTTACCTGTCGGCAACTCATGGAATTCGAACCCAAAAGTTTTCTTGCAATACCGGGAATCGAACCCAATACGCCTGACAACTGAAAACCAGACTCGCGTCAGACTATCCGCTAGACCATCGTTTGTAACGCAGCTTCTACAGTACATCTAGAACGACTTCTTATCAGGTTTTGGTCGTGTAAGGGATAAGATCTTGTGACGCTGTGAGGCGCAGTTTGTTTGCACTATTCAGAGGAATTCGTATAAACGATACACTGTTGGCTTACCGAAAAAATACAAGATACTTTTGAGGAGGGGCGAGTCGCGGGCCATCGCACTTCAGCGACTAAATGGCTTAGAATTAAGATTGACGAAAGATCCAGAATTGCGGAATCGATAAAATCAGTTCATGGAGGAGTACGTGGACCTAAGGCACATGCGAAGGGTGTATGTAGGCCCAGAGAAGCTTTTTTAATTTACCACATCATCAATCAGGCGACCACAACAATCAGAGTTCGAGTGGTATTAAAAGCATCGTGTAAGAGTAGCAATGGCGTTTCTCTGAACGAAGCACAGCCCGGACCTGTAATCCGAAACGTGCTGCTAGCTCTCATCATGCGTTGCCAAATGATCTACAGATGTAGAGAAAATGTTCCGACAAATAGGCATCGATAGAGCAGATACACTGCTGCAAAGTATTCTGTGGAGAAAGGATCCATTAGAGGACGTAGAAACGTATAAACTCACCACTGTTACATATGGAACAAATTCGGCATCGTTTCTTGCCACCAGAACTCTGAAACAGTTGGCCATGCACAGATAAGAAGCTGCTAGTAATCGTATCCACTGGGATCTTAGGCAATTATAGAAGTCGTCTATATGGATGATGTATTGACGGATACCGATAACGAAGAAGCGGTTTCAACACTTTGCAAACAATTAATAAGTCAAATGAAAGGCGGTGGGTTCTGATTAAGAAAGTTTGCATCCAATTCGCCAACGACTATGCGATCAGTAGATGAAGAAGACCTTGCGTTGCCGCAGACGAAGGAAAAACAAAAAGATCCAGCTCTGTAAGTCAGTCAGTCAAACCCCTAGGACTTGTGTGGCAACCCCGAACAGACATTTTGCGATTCAACTTCACCATATTGGGTATTCCGGAGAAGAAAAGGCTAACGAAGCGGAGAAATCTGTCAGCAATCGCAATGTTTTTCGATGCTGTAACCACAACCGCCAAAATTTTCATGCTGTGGAAATTTATCGAGGAGAAGACAGGCTTGACTGGGATCATTCAGTTCCAGCTAAAGTCGAACGGGAATGGCGTGATTTTCACAAACATTTTTATTTGATGAACGAGCTTTAAATACAGCATTGTTCAGACATTCCGAACTGGATTAGAATGTGTAGCAAATGTTTGGTTAGAAGTGTCAGAGGTTGTTGGGCTTTTGTTCGTTGTATTAGTAAATGTGCCAAGAAAACCATTTTTGTCGACTGCGTCGAAATCCACCCCAAAACTTTTACGCACCAACCTGCGCAGCAACGCTTTGGAAACCCCACCACCAGATTTCGGTGTTCAACTAGGTTGAAGAGACGAGGCGAAATGATGATGGCTAATAAGCGGTTCAACAATCAGCCAATTCACTATTAATAGCCAAACGGAGCACAACACAGAAGCGTGTCCAAAAGTAAAGTGCCATTAGTGAAAGTATTGGAATCCACTAGTACCGAATTCCCAGGATATCCAGGTAATTCAAAAATCCAAACCCCTTAGCAGCAATACCAACCGTTTTCAACGCGGTTCTAATCTCTATCTTAATTTCCCATTGCTGCCATCGGTTCCTAATCTAGCATCAATACTCCCGGAGCGGTACCGCAGCCCACATCTACCACAGGTCAGCTGTCGATGCTTTGGCCCATCAACAAACCGGGCATCAGTAAGTGATTCCTGTAAGGGTTACCCGCAGGAGTGCACTTGACCCAGAACCTAAATTCAAAAAGTGGAAACAAACGTGGGAGGTTTCAAAGCTCATCAAAGTGTTCGTCTTGTAACTTAAACCGACCCTGAAGAATAGTGAGGGGAGTTTCAGCACTGCTGAATCCGCTAGCCGACACATTTGTTATAGATGGAGTTACATGTCTTTTCGGTCGCATCAGAGAAAGCGTATGGTTCCTGCGCATACATCAAGAGCATCGATCAGGGAACGACTTTCGTGCATCTACTTACGTCGAAATTGAATGTCACACCCTTAGAATGTCAATCGATACCCTGAATGCAGCTATGCGGAGCAATTTTATCGGCTAATATATCCTGCAAAGTACGGGAAGCGTTAAAGGTTAAAATAGAGATTTTTTCCTGGATCACGTTTGTTGCTTAGTTCCGTTCATTTGAAGTATTGGTCACATGGAGGTCGAAATGTTCCTCGGCAGGTTATACGCAACTATCAACAGTGTTTGCACTCCAAGCCTAATCCTATCCAGCAGTTCATGGGTTAATTACCGTTTGCTCGTATCACGGGATCCAGACCGTTTTCCAAGAACGGAGTGGACTACTTGGGACCATTTTATGTTTGTTCAGCCACAAGACGAACAGAAACCAAGGCCTACGTTGCTGTTTTCGTCTGTCTCTATGCACAAAGGCAGGTACGCCTTTATTAGTTTCATATTTATCGACGGACCGTAACCTCCAAGCATTACGCCATTTTATTGGAAGAGGAGGGTATTTCTCCGACATATACTCGGACAATAGTACGAACTTCGTAGGAGCTGAAA
The DNA here is from genome assembly GCF_029784155.1 of Uranotaenia lowii. Taxonomy (NCBI): domain Eukaryota; kingdom Metazoa; phylum Arthropoda; class Insecta; order Diptera; family Culicidae; genus Uranotaenia; species Uranotaenia lowii. Next base: position 123,186,227 of record NC_073692.1, read on the forward strand.
AATTTCTACGAATACCGCTGAAACTTTTGCGTAAAAGCCATTATTAGGAGAAAGTATTAAAGAAGTGCGTTAACAACCACATTCAATGGCGTTTCATTCCACCGGCTGCCTCTCATTTCGGAGGAAGCTGCGGTCCAATCGGCCAAGATGCATTTGCTGAAAATTCTCGATGAAAACGCTATCCCCTGACCACGTTTCTAGTCCAAGTTGAGAAGCGTTTGAGTTCAGGACCAATCACTTCGTTGACTGATATCCCGAGTAACTTTCAACAGCTCTGCTTACTTCTGGTCATTTTTTGGTTAGGGAAGCATTCCAACAGCTATCAGAAAGGGACTTCGAGATGGGACCGATGAATCGGATAAATCAGAGTCAAGTGCTGCAAGAAAAGCTTCAGCATGTTTGGGACAGATGGAGAGAAGAGTATCTCACACAGCTGTAAGGATGGTATAAAAGATGGAGATCGCTGATTTAGATATCTGTTGGGAGAATTTCCATCACGACGATAATCTTCCATGATCGCTTTAGAAAATAGGACGTGTTGAAGAACTGCATCTTGGATCAGACGGCGCAGTGATGATAATAATTCTCAAAACTGCAACGGGAACTTAGACGCGACCAGTTGAATAACTCTGCCAGAATCATTACAGCCTCAAGATCACCAAGGTTCCCTTGAAAACCTGACAAATCAGACCACCCCTTTGAGTTCGTCAGATTTTCTTTTATTTTCAGAAACGCCAGTGGTTTTAGGATGAGCGAGGATGTTGGATGACTAGCGAAAGCTTATCAAGGAATTACCCTTCTTAAGTATCTGAGTTTTGAATAAGGATGAAAGGGTTGATAAAGATCAAGATAGCCAACTGCCAGCATCTCTAATGAAGCAGCTGATCGATGTACTTAACTGATAAGATCGAAGAAAAATGCACCTTTTGTGGTAATATGTTTTGTCTCTTACAAATTTCTCTATTTTTATGTTGAAAATTTTTAGTCTTAAGAAAAACTGCCATTTCCATAGATGATTTTGTAGTCTTAAATGTTTAATTAAAATGATGAACTTCCGAAAAAAATGCTGTGTAAATGAATTGTGCTCAAGACTCATTGTGTTGTGAATAAATTGTTACTTACCCGCAAATCAGAGTTTAAAAACCAACCCAAGAAGTCACAACTATCGCCGAAGGAATCCATCGATCTTCAGGGAACCCAAACCACCAAACCCCTCATCGGAAATACAGTCCACGGGAGGTACAGTGAGCGAAATAAGAATAGCACCACTATGTGTTTTGCTTGTTAAAACATGAATGATTAAAAATTACGAAAATTTTCTTCCACGGTTTGTTCTGAATTGCTTAACAGATAAATCAAGCAAAAGTTTACTTTTTTGGACGTAGCAATTGGCGTTGAGGACCAAAAATGTGAAAAAGGGGTGCGAAATAAGAATAGCACCACTTGAGTTTTCAACAAAAACACGATTATTTTTCAAAATTTAGTGCGTAAAAGTGAATAATAATGCTTCTACGAATTATTTGAATAGATAACTGCATTTCAAGGAGTTTTCCAGAGTTCCAAAGGTTTTTAAAATTTTTCAAAGGGGGTTTTAAGAGATGCTCCTCTAGCGTTAAGAAAGTTGGTATTTGAGCTGTAATTCTTTACCAAACTACTTACTTTCTTCATTAAAATGACGTGAAATGATGAAACAAACATTTGGGATTAATTTTGAATCAGAAACAAACAGGTTGGCAATCAAAAGTTTGATTTTGTACAGTAAACCATACTTTTCCCAGTTTCAACTTGAAACTTTCAAGTCGTAGATGGCAGCACTATCTTGCAGTTGAAACCAAATTTAGTCTCAAAATTGATTATCCAGGTTAATTTAGGCCCAGATTCATCATTTTGAGGTATTTTCCCATCACAGTTTTGTGAAGGTTCACGCAACAGAAAGCTTTTCCGAGATGTATTTTTCGGCTTTCAGTCTTTTTAAATAGTGAACGTTCGCTCACAAATAAAGACACAAATAAAAACAATTGGGTGTCTTTTTCCGATCATAAAAGACAAAACGCCGCACGATGAACAAACCAACGTCATAAACAAAATAACATGCAAAGGACATTGGAAAACAGATGAAACACAGGAAGCAGAAAACTGCGAAGCATGCTACATAGGATGTACTACGAGAAAATTAAAACAACGAATCTCACAACACAGGACTCAAACTAACGAACTCAAGCGCCTATGGAACATCGGATACACAAAACAGGCCTACGCAATACAATTTTGCTGCATTAGGATTCTTGCGCCGTAGCACGAAAGACTTCGACGACGCACAGTGGGCCAGGAACCACACTTTTGCGGTCAAAATTGACTGCAGGCCAGAGGGTTCGTTGTAGCTCATCGGTGTCTTCGACAAAGTTACTCGACTATATTTGCGCTATCCATTGATGGATTTAAATTAGTTCTATATTTCTCCGCAAGGTGGCGCCAAAATCTAACTTTTTACAGAAGCAAGATACAGGCATGGTTTCTTCTACAAAGTTGTTCATTATACCTTTCACATCAACTTTGTAGAACATAGTTAAGCTCTATGTTGTGTACTTACCTTGCAAAAATAATAATTTAAGAAAACCTTGCAAAATTATGGTTTTTTTCACTTATTTTTGTTTTTAGCTATACAATACCTCAAAGTTCCACAATATTCGATTGGAATAGACTCAAACAAGATATTCTAGAGGAAAACTTATTGGTTTTGTCGATTTTTTCTGTCATAATCGCAAAAAATAGGTTAAAATTATACATTTTTCAAATTGCAATAACTTGCTTGCGAGCAGTTTTTTGCACCTCATTTTTCGAGGAGTGACAGTTGTGATTATGATCTAAGTGCATGTAAAAAATGTCGGTGGGTTCTCGTGGGTTCCTTGCCAAATGATTTGATTAAGTTTACCAAAAAAATCATTCAAAAACGTTTGATGTTTGATAATGTTCAACTATTGAAAATATAGTTAAAAAAATTTAAAATTTCAAAAAGCAAGCCGTTGAATGTCCAGTTCACTACAAGCATAAATTCTTTGGAACTTTGTCATTCTCTGACTTTGTTTCTTGTAGTAAAGATGTCTCAGATACTGCGGAAACATGTTTTCGAAGTTCTCTTCGGAGATCCTAGCGAAAGTTGGCAACACAGGCGAGATCGCGTTAACGAGTTTTTGGAAAAGCACTTGAAAACAAAATATAGCGAAATACCAAAATCGTTGAAAGCAGAATTTTCAAGACTGGTCTCCAAAATGAAAATAAAATGGGAAAAATGTTACAGAAATAGAGCAAGATTTTTTTCATTAAACAACGAATGGTTGGAAAAAGAAGTTACATTTGAGAATTTCACAGTCAATAAGATTGTAAAATCGGGTATATACAACTCACACTGTGATCACTATTTAACTCTTATGAAGTGATATAAATGATTGATGGAAAAGTTGCCAACTCTTTAACCGATACTAAGTCCTCCCAATCCTGCAACGTTTGTTCAGCAAGTCCCAAAATCATGAACGATATTGATCTAGTCTTAAAAAGACCAATAAATCGAAACGCATTAGAGCTTGGATTATCCACACTCCATGCCTATATTCGATTTTTGGGCTGGATTATTAATGTTAGCTATCGTTTAGAAGTAAGGCAGTATTATGCAACAGCAGAGGTGAAAAGCATTATAACGTCAAGGAAAGCACGAATTCAAGATCTTTTCCGAAAAGAATGTGGGCTGCTTGTTGATTTCGTGAAACATGGAACCGGAACAACAAATGACGGGAACACAGCGCGCACTTTCTTCCGAGAACATGAAAAAACGAGCCTAATTACAGGTATTGACAAAGACTTGATCGACCGCTGTGACACGATTTTACGAGCGTTGTCTAGCGGTTACGCAATCAACCAAAATGCTTTCCGTCAATATTGTATTGAAACTGCAAAACTTTACACGTCTCTGTACCCATGGTACCCAATGCCAGCAACAGTGCACAAAATTCTTATTCATGGATCTGAAGCCATTTCAGCCGCCTTGTTGCCCATTGGAATGCTAAGTGAAGAAGCCCAAGAAGCGCGCCATAAAGATTTACGAAGAATTCGACAGTTTAGGAGCCGCAAAACAAGTCGAAAAGACACAATGCAAGATATTTTTAATGGATTAATTATAACCTCGGATCCTTTGCTATCTATACAACGAAAAACCACATGTAAAAAAGATGAATTTATGAAACCTGAACTTCTAAACATAATTGTGACTGATGATGAATAAAATATTTTATAGACTATAACGTGTTATAAATGAACAAATCCAGCTTAAAATTCTCAAAAAAGACTTAAAATTTTAACATTTTTGAATGATTTTTTGGTAAACTTAATCAAATCATTTGGCAAGGAACCCACGAGAACCCACCGACATTTTTTACATGCACTTAGATCATAATCACAACTGTCACTCCTCGAAAAATGAGGTGCAAAAAACTGCTCGCAAGCAAGTTATTGCAATTTGAAAAATGTATAATTTTAACCTATTTTTTGCGATTATGACAGAAAAAATCGACAAAACCAATAAGTTTTCCTCTAGAATATCTTGTTTGAGTCTATTCCAATCGAATATTGTGGAACTTTGAGGTATTGTATAGCTAAAAACAAAAATAAGTGAAAAAAACCATAATTTTGCAAGGTTTTCTTAAATTATTATTTTTGCAAGGTAAGTACACAACATAGAGCTTAACTATGTTCTACAAAGTTGATGTGAAAGGTATAATAAACAACTTTGTAGAAGAAACCATGCCTGTATCTTGCTTCTGTAAAAAGTTAGATTTTGGCGCCACCTTGCGGAGAAATATAGAACTAATTTAAATCCATCAATGGATAGCGCAAATATAGTCGAGTAACTTTGTCGAAGACACCGATGAGCTACAACGAACCCTCTGGCCTGCAGTCAATTTTGACCGCAAAAGTGTGGTTCCTGGCCCACTGTGCGACGTCTATGCACTGAAAGCAGTGTGCTGCTCTTCGGTTCGTAGCATTATGGAATACGCCGCTCAGGTATGGGCTCCTACTCAGAGTACACACTGCTACCGACTTGAACGCGTCCAGCGAAGCTTCGTTAGGTACGCTCTCCGGTGACTTCCTTGGAACGAACCACTTCGACTTCCGCCGTACGAGCAAAGGTGTGCTCTGATAAGCATTGCTTCTCTCGAAAAGCGTCGTACCGAGCTACAACAAACATTTATTTTTGATGTCTTAACTAATCGTGTTGACTCTGCTTACGTATTGGAACGCGTCAACCTTTACATATCAACGAGGACACTACGACAACGTCAGTTCCTCTGGATACCTTTTCACCGTACTGCATATGGCCGAAACCATCCTATAGATAAATGTTGTGAACGTTTCAACTCAGTGTACCATCTTTTTAATTTCGATATGTGTAAACGTAGATTTAAATTAGAATTAAGTAGTATGTCTTAGTTTTAAGTTAGTCTGTACGGTATTCCAACCAAAGATGAACTAAATAAATAAACACAACGACTTCGCCAACAGACAGCATTATTGGAGCACGAAATAGCTATGGATCACCTGTTCGACAGAGATAAAGCGGATATCATCGACAGGTGTGACAACGAGAACAAATTGCTGATCCTGGAGAGCTGCCATATAAAAACAACAAAGCACGTCATAAACCTAAAAAAAGACACCGAAAACATACATTCAACATACGCAAAAATTTTTAAAACACTTCAACACACAAAAAAAAATTAACTCAAAACATAAAAACACCAACACAGAAACACAAATCAAACAACACCTTGCAAACAATAGCATACACTAGCTGAACCAGATCAAAGTAAGACAAACAGTGGAAAGTGATGACTGTGAAAAATTTAAGCAGTGAAAATTGAATCCAAATATAGTTCACACAGTAAGTCAGATAACACTACATAACACTAGAATCGAAAATTAATCACTAAAATTATTGTAACAGAACAAATGACAGCTTTATCTGATCAGCCGAATCAAACCTGACAAGAAATACGACACATTTTAGGTAATAATCAGATAATCTTGTGATGAATTTTTTGATAATTTAGTTCACACACAATAAACTTTGCAGTCCCTGATGACGATCCTATATGGATTGAAACGTTGGAACGTTAAATAAATAGTCGTTTTCAATATTTAAAAAGACTGAAAGCCGAAAAATACATCTCGAATTTCAAGTAACAGTCGTTAAAAATATCATTCGAAAGCTTTTCCGGAATTGCAAAAGAATCACCAGCACAAAAATGTACAACCGTCAAAATTCCTGCTCATCTCAACTTCCAATTCAATTGCAAATCATACCAATAATACTGCTAGCCGTCTGGTCCATCAAACTACATCGCAAAGTATAACTTTATTCTAATAATCGGTCCAAAAAAATCACTTTTAGTGACCTTGATGCAATTCTCATTTTTTTTTGGATTTAGTGATCTAAGAATTTTCAAAGCGTTCACACGGTAAATGTATTTATTTCTTGACCAAAATCATCCAGAACTCCATAATTAATCCCAGTTATTCTAAAATGAGCATGAATTTGGATAAATGGCAAGATAGTGCTGCCATCTATGACTTAAAACTAGAGAAAAAGTGTTTGACTATTAAAATACATAAGTATTCTAGAATTCCAACCTGCTTTTTGGATTCAAACTCAGTCTCAAATCTATGTTTCATCTTTTTGCATCAAACTTATGAATGTTAATGAAGAAATTAAGCAGTTTGATAAAATTTTACAGCTCAAATATGAAATTCCTTAACGCTAGAGGAGCATCTCTCGTAACCCCTTTTAATACCATTGAAAACCATTGGATATCTGGAAAACTCCTTGAAATGCAGTTATCTATTCAAATAATTCGTAGAAGCATTAATTATTATTCACTTTTACACAGTAAATTTTTAAAAATAATCTTGTTTTTGTTGAAAAACTCAAGTGGTGCTATTCTTATTTCGCACCCCTTTTTCACATTTTTGGTCCTGAAGGCCAACTGATACGTCCAAAAAAAGTATACTTATGCTTGATTTATCCGTTAAGTAATTCAGAACAAACTGTGGAAGAACATTTTCTTAATTTTCAATCATTCATATTTTAACAAGCAAAACACATAGTGGTGCTATTCTTATTTCGCTCACTGTATGCAGCACTAGACTGAGTCGATTTGGAGTCATTTTTAAATTTCTCAAACCCTTGGGTCTAAAAAGCTTCGTTTTGTTCCAAAATTCATCCATGATTTTTTGCAGAATTTTAAAGTTACGTTTACATGAGTAAATTTGAACTTTTAGTTTTGTATGGGAAAATTGAATCTTTTGTACTGAAAAATCAACGTCATTTTTGTTTCGTCTGTGGAACCGAGCCAGCTGATGGTTTCTGTGCCAATTTATAAAATTCCTTGAGGAAATTTTCCGCTGAACAACTTTGTCGAGGACCGTAACTTCATATCTGGTTAGGAAAAAAAAGTTATTAGCGGTTTATCAGGGGTTTGTCTTTTCGCATTG